>NW_017306871.1:377298-393389 GCF_000935625.1 Nanorana parkeri | reverse complement strand
TTGTCCTGTTTTTAATGGATTTTTTTTTTTTTTTTTTTTGCATGCGTTTTAAGTGTGTATGTTAAGTCACGAGTAGATTTTGGCACATTCATATCAATATGCAAAATGCACGTAAAAAAACACTAAAATCAGCCCCAAAGTAGCTCATGTAGTATTTTGTGCGACAGGCGTATTTCTGCTTGCGACAAAACGCTGACATGTGCAATGGGGTCATAAACCTGAATGGGATTCCCAGTGTTGACCTGTTTGTCGCACTGATATACGAGCGGCAAACAGCTTAGGTGTGTAGGGGGCCCAAGATGATCTCCCACATATTTCTGTCTCATGGATGTGGTTGCATACTGGAGCCTCTTAATGGTAGGAAGTACCATTTGCAGCCTAGATTAATCACCTTCTACCTCAAAACTCTACATTACACATAGGAGGACATATAGTATGTTAGAGGTACTTAAGTCACTCGCTCTCTACAGCCCCGACAGGCCTGAGGAAATATACTAAACTGGCTTCATCACTAAAGTAGTCTTATTGCCAGTAAGTATCCACTTGTTCTTTTGCGTGGGTCAATTCATTATTTTGACTGGTATAAAAATAGATTACAATAAGACTTAAATATATAATTTATAAACTACACAGCAAACATTAATTATGTGGAAGAAAAGGTGACTTGCGTCCTCTGTAAACTTACGGGCACAGCCAATTTAATGACAACAGGATCCATAATGCTTACTTCCAAAAGTGCAAACGCATAATTACATTCACAATGCTGCAGTAAAGGTAGAATAAAGAAATGTCACCTCCTTGACTTACCGATTCATACTAGCATATTTTGTACTTTCACACTGAAATACATATCGACCAGAAAGAACAGTCTGGAACAGTAGAGGAATAAACAAATACATTCTTTTCAACCATTGTAGACATAAAAATGCAACACATAGATTGTCTTAGCAAAATGTCAACATGCTTTGTGCATTAAAATAGACTTATTGTGAACAATAGACATTTTTTTTCATTACGGGGTTCAATGACAAACTTTTATGTAATATATTTTTACTGTGACTCTAGGAAACATTCACCGACATTCACTACTTCAACTGTAAAGGACAGGAACACCATCTTATGCTTCATGTTCTATGGGACATTATAACTTCCATGGATTATTCAGTGAAGCACATTAAGATTTACTGTGTGATACTCATGATGTCACTGCAACATTCCCTAGAAAAGGTTTAGTTGAAGTTGGCAAGGTCTTGCCCTGTGGTAAGATTCAGCATAAGTGGTCTGGATATAGCATCAGTGGGCGTAGGTTTGGATCCTGAACATTAGTCCCAGGTGTCCGCACTACTTATCTGTCACGGTCCAGTGTAGTCTTAGCTTCCATGACATGAAAGCATGTGCAGTTCCAGGTTTTACCCGGATTTTCACAGATACAGCCTATCAGAGTGGTGTCCTTTCTCTGACTCTCCTCACAGCTGCTGTTCTCTTTTCCTGACTGAATGTAGACCATCTGTGGATCAACTGTCCCTTATCCTTGCTGCAAATCAAGATGGGCTCTTCTTCTAAGGGGCACAGCCCCTCTGTGCAGGTCTGCCTCCTGTCAATTAGAGTAGGTGCTTCCGCTTGTCTGGCTTATTTAAACTCTAGCTGCTTTCAGCTTGCTGTCCCAGCAATGCTCTTATTGGCAGTCTGCTGAAAACTGGTTATCCATGTCTGCTGCCTGCCCTGAGCTCTTGCCAGTATTCTAGTTATCCTTCCTAGTTTCCTGGTGCCTTCCTGACTCATATCCTGTATGTAGGGTGAATCCAGGGAACATAGGGTCAGCATGCAGCTAAGCCCAAACTCTTGGACTCCATGCCCTGAAGGATTCCAGCCACCTGCTCTCATCTGGAACTAACTTTATACTTTAGGAAGTCCTGAATCTACTCCTCAGTATCATATGTTCTATTGTGATCCAGATCGAGTTACCTGATCTTACACACCCATTTGCTGTTCAAATGTAAACCCTAGACATCTATAGTAGTGATGGGCAGAACACACCTGAGTTCGGTTCGAGTTCGAACTTTAGAACATGGAAAAAGTTGGAACTTGAACTTCGAACTCAATGAAAGTCTATGGGACCAGAACTCAGAAAATTGAATGTCCCCATTTTGAAGGCTTATATGCAAGTTATTGGCCATAAAAAGGGTATGGGGATTTGGGTACTGCTCTGGGGGACATGTATCAATGCAAGGCACACTTTAAAAAAAAAAACCTTTTTTAAAGGAGCAGTGATTTTAACATTGCTTAAAGTGAAACAATAAAAATTCCTTTAAATAGCGTGCCTGAGGGGTCCCCTTAAACTGCCTGTAAAGTGGCACATCTGTACGATGTATAGAACCTGCTGCAGCAAAAAATTACATTTATCAAGAAAAGAAAA
This sequence comes from Nanorana parkeri, assembly GCF_000935625.1. Lineage (NCBI taxonomy): Eukaryota > Metazoa > Chordata > Amphibia > Anura > Dicroglossidae > Nanorana > Nanorana parkeri. The sequence continues at coordinate 390,973 of NW_017306871.1, read as the reverse complement.
AAAGTGTGCGGTTCCCCCGCCCAAACAATACCAGACCCTTTAGGTCTGGTAGGAATGTTAAGTGGGACCCCATTTAAATAAAAAGGAAAAAAAAGTGTGGGGTTCCCCCAAGGGTCATACCAGACCCTTAACGCCTGGTAGGAATTTTAGAAGGGATACCACTTTAAAAAAAAAAAGCGTGTGAGGTTCCCCCTCAAAGTCATACCAGACCCTTCAGGTCTGGTAGGAATTTTAAGGAGGAACCCCATTTTTCCTCTGCCGATGGGGACAAGGGCCTCTTCCCCACAAGCCCTGGGGCGGTAATTGTGGGGGTGCCGGCAAGGGCGGCCTTATTCACATTGGGGTACCCCTTTAATAAAGCTGCACCCAGATGCGCCCCCCCTTGTGAATGAGTAAGGAGTACTTATACCCCTACACATTCACTAAAGGGTTAAATTCACACTTTCGAAAAAATGCTTTAATTGAAAAGAAAAAAACAAAAGACATGTTTTTGACAAGTCTTTTATTTAAAAAAAAACAAAAACAAAATGGATTCACCGTCGTAATCCAGGGTCAATCACGACGTCCAGCGTTGTCCACAACAACGACGACTCGACAAAATTCAAAAAAAGAAGAAAAAATATAGAAATATACAAAAAAACACAACACCTGCCAATCTGTCCGCTCGTGACAAACTTCCGCCGCAGAATGGCATTCTGACAGATGCCGGCAAAATATAAACAATTGGGCGGAGCTAGCGGTGATTGCCCAATCATGGCTCGTACAGTGCAGTGTGCTGTGATTGGGCAAGGTCTTGCACTTGACCTGTGGTCAGGTCCATTGCTTTACCCAATCAGGGCTCCACAAGGCACTTTGCGGTGCGCTGAACACATGAACTACTGATGTTCGAGTCGTACTGTTGTTGGACTCGAACATCGAGACCATCCCTAATCTACAGTCTGCCAATGTACATTCCCCGGCACAATGCCTCATGCAGAGGGAATGTTAATCTATACTCCCCTGTTACAGCTAGGAGTGTGCAGCTTTGCATGCTCTTAGCTGTGAGAACCAGCTGTCACTGAAAGGTTTGTGTCTCCAATAATGATCAGCAACCAATCACTGTCATTCCTCATATAACAAGAATGTCAGCTATAGCATGGTTTTCGCATGGCTGGGTTTCTTTCTAGGTGCACTTTTAATGTGCACCTACAAACAAGTAGTTTTCTTGAAGAAAAAAAAAAAAGCAGTAAACAATTAAAAACAATGATAAAATAATACAATTTAAAAGTAATTGGAAATTGGAGCATGGCATTTATTAAAATAGTGCAGCAAATATAAACCTTATATGTCCTTCAAAGACTTTAGGTAGGCAAAATATCCAAAGAGTTAATGTTGAGTTAACCATTGCATACTGCTACTGCTTAACTTGGTCTGGACAACTAGGCATCAATAACCTCTATTCATAAAGGGTTGATGTGTGTTTGAAGCTCCTATCCGACACTAGGTACAGAATAGCCCTGGTGAGTTCTGCATTTCACAGATAATGATAGGTCCCCTTACTTTTACACTCCCAAGTCCTTGACATAAGCAACAAGGAGAGGGAGAAGGTAACTTTTTATCCAGGTGATCACGTCTGCTGCTTCAGTCCTTCCTACTACTATCAGTAATAATAAAAGTGTGCAGTAAGATTAGTACTCGGCATGCAATTCAGTCTTTATATGAATAACTCTGAACAATAAATGTACTTTCTGAATGCAATAATTTATTGTAGATTTTATCATAAAACATTTAAATAAAGATGACGTCTGCTGTCTTGTCTACACACACAGCACAAGAATATATAGTGAACAAAATGTATGTAATCAAATGTGTTTAATTTAGCCTTCTTTAGCAGAATTACCTGAAAAAGTAATGCTGTGATGATCTGACTGGCAATGACAAGGTGAATGATTCTATAATATGCAGAAATCTGGTCTACGCAGCTCTAAATGTAAAATTATTTTGTCCTCCGCAAACCATAATGACCATGAAATGTCATTCATTCCACTTGAAATCTTGACATTTAATATATTATAATTCTCTGTCTTAAAGATTCATCATTTACACAGAATGTTCCAGAGCAAAAGGCATTAACAGTTCTTTAATATCAAAATGATTTCAGACACTGGTGATTATTTCATTATATTGTCTTACTTTGCTACCTGGATGACCAAAGGGCTATGTGGGCACACTAATGCTTACACACACACACACACACACACACACACACATACCTCAGCACAGAGCATTCATCTTTCCATTCTCATGTTCGAAGATGCACAGAGCACCCCCTTGTTTCTCCTTCTCTTGGGAGCAGAGAACATGACTGACCCCCACCCCCATCCAACATGTATTTCCCAAGGTCTGAGTGGCCTACCAGTCCTGGGTATTGTTGTATGAGGCTTCTTGTTGGGAAGAATTTATGACTGAACAAAGAGAGACTCTGAAAAGCTTTGGTCAGTGCTGAAGGGCAAATGTTGTCTTTGAAGGAAGACAGCACACTGATCCTGCTGACAGGCAAATTCCAACACCCCCACTATGCAGGTATAATGACCACTACTACCTGTAAAGTTGTTTTTACTGTTAGGCTATTCCCTAATTGTATAAGTATCCTTATGCCAAATAGCTGATTTTCCCTGTGGCTCGTAGAGGGGCTCAAGAAGAAACTTTCTAGAAAGTGCAGCAAAAACATCAATGCAATTATCAGATGCCTGTATTGGATGGTAATGCATGATGGATAAAAATCTTCCTGAACTTCTTAGCAATAAGGGGGCCATCATTTTTGACTAAATCACCAACTCAATTTGTGCAAATACAGTCCCATAACCTTTTGCTCTTCAGTAAACAAACTGCCCTCTGTTAGAGACAAACATTTACCAGTGGATTCTGTACATCAAGGTAAGCTTAATGTATTTTTCATCTGATGCACTCTATTTTTCTGTGACTGACCTTAAAGAAAAATCCTACCCCTTGCAGTGGGGCTACCCTGCACTGTAAGGATTACATGCTCATTTGGCCTAGGGAGCTAAAATAACAGGGATATACTCACCCGAACCATGATGCCAGTTGGCTCCTAGGCTGGTCCCTTAAGCTTGCCTCCTCCTCTACTGCTGTAATAGAATGTCACTTGGCATCCTCACATCCAATACACTGCATGGATGTAATGACTCACGGGACCTTAGATCGCTGGAGCAGAGGGGAAGAGAGGCTTAAGGGACTGGACTAGGAGCCAGCCAGGATCATGGTTCAGGTGAGAATATCTCTGTTTTTAGCACCCTAGGAAGAAATTAGCATCTAACCCTTGTAGTGCAAGCCGGCTTTCTCTTAGACTGGTCCTGCCTGCCCACCCCTCTGCTGCAGCAGCCTAAGGCTCTGTAAATCATTACATTCTAAACACTGTGTATAGATGTGAGAAGGCTGAGGAAAAATTCCAATGCTGCAGCATAGGAGAAGAGAGGCTTAAGAGACTGGAGAAGCAGGCAGCTGGCTCAGGAGTTCGGGTAAGTATAACCTTTTTTAGCACCTAGACAAAAACAAGCAGTTAACCCCCACAGTGTGTGGGTAGCCCCACTGCAAGGGTTAATAAAAGTATTGCCTGCCTGGAGTTCTTCTTTAAATTTCAATATATACTGAGTGGCCAGATTATTATGACCACCTGATGTTTGTAGGCAAATTAGCTATAATTACACGCTGAAGTTGCTAGAGGGCCAGACCATTATAAATAGGGAAGCAGGTTGTTTACCACGACAGTAGCAGTGATTTTTTTTTCAGCGACTAGTCAATGTTAGGGCAGAATGGAGAGTGGCAAGACTGGTACAAGACAACAGAAGGGCAACAGTGCAGTGTCAGATTCCTCGCATCACCTTTCAACATCTCGTGGAGTCACGAGGCGGCCCAACTAAGTCAACTCGTGGCCCAACGAAGTACTGATGGGGTGGTCATAATAATCTGGCCACTCAGTGTATGTGTTAAAGCTATATCAGTGTGTGTGTTTTAATTAATGGAGGAGGTGTTTTCTATTCTTTTTTAGGTATGTGTCCACTTTTTCCTGTTATGCAGGTTTTTTGTGCCTGAATATTATAAGTTTGTGTGATCGTTTTAGTGAACCAGGGGGAGGGTAAAAGTTTTTTATAGAGAGTTCAGCTGGGAGATAAAGATTCAGGGAGAAGGGAAGGGAGGCACAAAAGGGAGGGGTTTGTGTGGAAGGAAGTGATGCTATTATTGTAGACATGTGGGGATGTCAGCATTGATCATGTTGCTCATCCATTTTTGATTAATCAGGACTAATGTTGGTTTTGTATTCTGTAAACTGTTGGCATTCTTACCAATGGAACTACACTATGAATGCCAGACATTAAATCTTTCATGTGATTATTGTTGTTTATTCCGCAGAACCCCAGGCTCAGCAGCGGAGGATCAGTTCTCTTCCAATACAAAGGGACACATGATCAGGTAGCATTGACCAGATGGATCAGTATGAAATGTTTGTGCAGCATAATAAAGTAGAAAATAGGGTCATCAGGTATGGTGTAGAACCTCACTTTAATAGTATGTTTGTTCTTCACTCAGTTTTATTACCTCTACACAGCTGTTTCAGTTTAATTTAATTAGTTTGGATCAACCTACCCATTATACCATTGATAATTAGCACCTATTTGTTGTATCTGCTCAATTAAGAAGTGGAATTTATGTCTACTATTATTATTATTATACAGTATATAGCGCCAACAATTTGCGCAGCGCTTTACAATATAAATGTCTACAAAAAACTTACATTTCACTAGAAAGTGATATAGTGCTATATACAGTATTTTCCGGCGTTTAAGGCGACTAGATGTATACGACGACCCCTACTTTTCCGCTTAAAACATAGGTTTTGGGCTACACTCGTCATATAAGACTACCCCACTTCCAAGGCAACACCATTTAAAAACATCATGGATGAATGTGCGGTAATACTATATGTACGGTAGCTTCGGCTACATACAGTATACCGCGCTGAGCCAATCACGGCGAGCGATGTATTCTATTAATGAATACAAAGCCTGCTTGGATTGGCAGAGGTTGTGTACATCGCTCACCCTAATTGGTTCAGCGTTGTATACTGTAAGTAGCCGAAGCTACTGTACATACAGTATTACTGCACATCCAGCGGACTGACAGATTAGGGATGTTCGTTTTGGGCCACCTTGGCCCAAACAAACTAAAGGTATACATTGTATACCCCGCGTATAAGATGACCCCTGATTTTCGGGGGATGTTTTTAAGTATAAAAAGTAGTCTTACACGCCAGCAAATACAGTAAGTTTCAAATATCTCATTTCATTGCTTTGGTTTCTGCAGAAAGTAAGTTTACAACTCTTATACTATATTTTACTAAGCTATCTAAAGGGCCTACAAACTTAAAACTTCACTTTTTACATATTTTGAGAGTATTGGAGCGGAGCTTCACAGACATCAGCTTTACATAAATTCATATTAGACAGGAATTGTTGCAGTAGCTTGCAGACAATCAAGCAAACTTCAAAGCAATACAATATTTTCAATGATACATTAATGATACTCATCAGAAGTTATGCAACCCTTTGGTGCCACCACCCATCTTGTGTCAGACTCTACAACCGTTAACCATTGAGATCTCCATTTGCCATTCTTGACTTGTTAGGGACTTAAAAATATTGCCCGGTATTTCCAACCTAGGTTGCCCATACCCATATTCACAAAGCTGTCCTAACAGATGTAGCTGATCCAGCTTCTTTGAATACTTTGAACTATTGAGGCAACCCTCGGAAAGAGGGGAAAACATCTTGTTACACTATCCCTGGAGGAGCTGCTGGGTATGCTGGGTCTGTCTGTGGCTCCCAGTGATGACTCACCTTGTACCTGGACCCAAGTGATACTGTCACACCTAAAACAGTATAACCAGGCTTCACTAAACAGTTAAAGCCCTATAAAATACTATTGGTGGGTTAGGCAATAGAAACAGTAATAAGCATATATAGGCACATTCATACAGTAGAAAATCAGGCATGATAACAGAAACCGTAAGCACAGGGGCGTAACTAGAAATCACAGGGCCCCATAGCAAAGTTTTGTATGGGGCCCTGTGATTGCTAGTTATGCCACTTGCAGAGCCCCAGCGGAGAGTGACCCTGCAGAGCCCACCATAGACTCTCTATAGTGGGCTCTGCAGGGTCTGAGATCTCTTACCTGTCAGCGCCTCTGTGGTCGCCGGGCCCGGCCTCCTGTTCCGTCCCTGGGCCCCGCCTCCTCCATTCCATACACCGCCCTCATCTGCCGCAGCGGCTGGCTGTTACTGACGGCTATGAGGAGAAATGCGCGGTGGCCGCTGCTGCGCTGTGTTTGTGACAGCCAGCACCCCCACATGCCATAGTGACCCATAGTGACCCTGGACGGGCCTCACTGTGCCCGGGCCCCATAGCGGCCGCCTGGGTCGCTATGGCGATTGTTACGCCACTGCGTAAGCACTATCTGTAAGCAAGAGGTCCTGTCTAGACCACTAGCTGGAGTTGGGGTCCTTATTCTCAGTGGAGCACTTGATTAAGAAACAACTTGAATGGACAAATATCTTCTCGCCAATCAGATATTTCCAGGAAGTCTGGCCGGTCACTGTCCATTTCCGGATTGCTTTTTGGTTGTGTAGCGAAATGAAGCCGCAGCCCCAAGGTGGAATAAGATGGATGATGATTCCATGGGGGTGGCTATGCAATATGTTGCTCTTCCACTGAAAACTACCTAGAAAGAATCCTGAAATGTCCACTGGGAAAGCAAGATACAGGAATGAACAGCAGAACACTCTGAAACAGTAGAACACTTTGGGACAACAGCTCCCAAGTTCTAAATGTACTCCCCAGACTCCAGACAAACCCTCCAAAGGCAGCAGCAACAGATTTCCTAAGCCCTGTACTCCTGGCTCCTAATGGCTTTATGTCCTTCCAGAGACCTCTCCAAAGGCTCACACAGAACCCCAAGGCACCCCTCGGGTTCCGTCTGAACTCACCCACAGCTCCAAGGGCCATTGGTGGAGATCTGCATTGTGCACACTCCATGTTTTATTTCAAGGAAGTCCACCCAGTTCTAATCTTGCGCTACAGAACAATTAGTCCAAAATTGCAGTGGAGATTATAAGAACTAACAACTGGGCAGGGCTGACACTAAGTCTTGCAATTTAAGTCCACAAAAAAAGGCATATACCATCATTCCACAAGAGGAAGTTAAGAGCTAGGTGCATTAGCTTAGCATAATGCAAACTTTAAAGTCTGGCTTTTTGCAGAAATACAAACCTCACCTGTCTTATCAGGTATCAGGCTAATGGTGAGGAAACACTGCAATTTTTTTTAGAGCTTCAGGAAGACTGTTTGAGGCATACATGATAACGTTTTGTGTTGGCTATGAGCTGTAGTAGAAGATCTCAGTGCAAGAAATCTATACTGATTAGTTGACTAAAAAATGCTCTATGTTGCACAGATAAAGCAAAGGGCATCTGTGACTATCGACAATCCTGATGACTCCTCCTGTGTGTCTGAGGTTAGCTCTTCTACACTGAGGACTTCACAGTTTAATTTACCACAACAACCTCCACAACTGGAACCTCCACCCCAGGCCCCAAATTGGCTGCTCTAGGTATTGCTATGTTGGTACATAGTCATTAGATGGCAGTGGGGCAGGCATAAACAATGTGATTTTTCTCAGGAAGCAAAACTGCTGGGATTTTTAGCATAGCATTTCATAAAATAGTACAATTGGCTGCGCTGACCTAGCAAGGTCATTAGTGTATTCAGGAAGGGTAAGAGGTGGACATCACAAAGAGACAATAAGAGTCCTGCCTTAATATTGTTTCCTTATAGGCAGCAGATTCATGTCCAATACAGTTAAAACATCCGTGGCCTGAATTAATGTCCTTCCTCATGGTATTATGTGTATTCCTAAATGAAAGTTGCACTTTGTTAGTACCATCCAGTGAATCACTTTGTCCTTTTATATGCCAGATAACATACATAAACACCATGCTTATACTAGTATTTTAACAAGAGCTGTAAGATCACAAAACTCCCTTGTTCTTGCTATGATCAAAGAATTAAGTTGTTAGCAAGAAAACAATGTAAGCAAGTCTCAGTTCATGTTATATTACCATTCTGCTTCTGTATTTTAGTGCAAACTAGACAAAAATAAAAGTCTTTTAAGGGAGAATGTCCAGCAGGGAATTGTCTGGAAGTGGAGTGGGACTTTATAGTCTTTCTACAATTGGCCCTGAGAGGAACATGTAATTGGCAGTGACAAGGATACACTGGCACATGATTTAGTTTTTATTACTGCAGCATACTTGAAACTTTTTGCTCTCTATGGAATGCTTTGCACATAAACGGCAATTAATGAAAACCACTCATTGTACTCCAGGAAACAAATACTACAGCTTTAAAGGAAAAATCCAACTCTATGGAAGTACAAAACATCCAAAGGTAATGATACTCAGAATTTTAGTTACTGCTGTATCTGTGTGGCAAGGGAACATATGTTTATAAATGTGTTGGTTTTAGGACTAATGATAACTAAATTTTAGGTTTTTCCTTGTCTTGAATTTTTGGGAAAATAGGAAGATTTTGGTGGAATGTAACCGTTTTTACACAATGCATTTGAGAAAATGGTGAAGGTGAAATGAAAGTGTTTTTTGCTAGTTTTTAAGGGTGTATTTGGGTTTAAATGGCTTCTAAGGGTAACAGAAGAGACAAGTAAAATAACACATTTTAAGCAACAGTACACAAAAAAAACACAAATACAAAGAACATTAACAAACTAAGCTGACCTAAATACCCCCATGTACATACATTCACACATATGCCAAGTTGATAGTTTCTGCTTCACCCCTACTTAGGACTTTTCTTACCACTGAGCCTACATTATTGACAACATCAACCTATTTTCATCTGAAAATTTAGTTGATGTGAAACAATCGCTACTGGGAAATTTCAATAGTGAGTAGGTATACCATATTTCCTGCCTCTGTGACAACATATCTCTGGGCCATGTCATATGTGACAATGACAAGGTGCTTTTAATCTTAATTCTGGGCAGTTTCATAAGCCCAGATACTAACACTGATTGCAACTTAAAAATAAATTCCCTCACACCATGTTCTTTGGACAGCATATTGGTGAACCCATTACAATACTATGTTATATAAGAAATGGAACATTATCGACATGGTGCTTTTATTAATGAGGATGGACTTCCTTTTTACCTGGTATATTTCAGTTTTGTGATATTCTACCACTCGTTTTTGTTTTAAAGTTCACAAATTCAGAACAAACAGAAAATTGTATACTGCTCCTCCATAACAATGTTATATTCATCATCTACATTTTATATCTATGGAAAACATTAGCACATAATGACACAATGCAAAAAGAAAAAGAACAGTGCACTCAAGTGGATAATGATGTACAACGGCAATATAATATAATATAATAAAATAAAATAACAAAGATTGCAGCATTTTCAAAGAATGTGGGTGCTCACATAGTGAACCAAATATATATATACACAAACCAATCATGGTTCATTTTATCAGTATAAAGTAAAGTAATGTATAAAGTACATTACTGTGATTATTGCGAGCAAAACATCTTAAAAGAGACAACAGGGTATATCCATTTTGCATATAGCATGAAAGATAACTGCACTTTTAAAACGCATTAGATTTGTTTAATACATTCAGAGGCCCCAAGCAACTTTGCACATGAAACTACTTGCCATAGCCTACATTAAAACATGCAATCAGCAAGTACGTATTTGACATTTTAGTAGTAGTAGAAGCAGAGGAGGAACTGGCCAGACGAGGATCACTTTGAAGCAATTGGCCAATGTGAACATATATTGTAATGCATAAGAACCAAGAATCCCTGTTTTTATGCAAACCTTTTCTAGAAATACTGTAAGGGAGCATAGCAATATGCAGAGGTTCAATTGAAAATGTTTTGCGTTAATATTTGGTCACACCCTACTAGTACCTCATGTTATACACTATTTTGAATTTGGACATCGACGTTGTTCCAGTTCTGATACAAAGTGAACAGACCAGAGGCTTTAGCTCTCCCCCAGCTATGTCAGTTTACCCCATTTTGGCAGTTGGCACTATGTGTCCATTAAAGTATGCTAAGAGCTATTATGTATTTGGCATTTTGCAAAGTAGAGTTGGAATTGGCCAGTGAGGGATCACTTTGATGTATATGGCTAGCTTGCACATGTATTGCAATATATGCAAACCAAAAATCCGTGTTTTTATGCAAACGTTTGCCTCTAGGCTACAAAGACCATGACCTAGGGTGACATTACAACCAGGGGCAGAGCCTAGCCAATTAATAACTTTTCCATTTATAATGTTGCTGCTGATTAGGTTTACAAGGCCATATTCACTGCAAAATCACCCCTAAATGTTTAAGCTAATACACAGCATTTAAGGCAACAGTGGCACTTGCTCCATTGTTCCTGCCCACTCACATTTCCTTCCCTGGCATACACTTTGCATGCTGAAGCAGCATTTAGGTTTAGTCAGGATGCACAATGGATTGAATGATATGCTGCCAGAACCTTGATGATTGGCTACCTGAGCCTGGACAAATAGTTTTATGAGCCCCGCAAAGTGCTGCCTGATCCTGGTGAAGTGCTATTCGAACCTGAGGGAGTCACTTCTTGCTACTTTAGGCTAAGAGAGTGTAATATAAGAAGTGAATAGCCATTGTAAGTTTTTATATTCTCCACTGACTACTGAAGTGAGGGAGGAGTTCACCAGTGCCCACTACAGTGTCACTATACATTGGAGGACAGTGGTGAAATTCCTTCTTACATGGGTGCAACTTCATACTGGTGTAGACATGCACGGCTGACCATTTTCCATCAACAGCCCTGCCCACTGCCATATCACTGAGAAGACAATATACTTTATGTTGTGTCCTTGCCAATGTGGTAGCGAACATCACAGGTTTGTGGCCCTTTGTTGCTAAACAGACTCTACAAAACTCCAGGACGTTAAGAGTGGGAGTGGAGTAAACACTTGCTCTCCCAGCCCTGGTTTTAGTTTGTATACAACTGTGGGATGTTTCGTTTTAAAGGCCCAGGTATGTGACAGGTTTATTGCACAAGTTTTACTTTTTTTTTTCATTTCTTGTTTTTGTCAGTATTGTATTGATTGTTTCTTTTTGGATTTGTTCTTGTGGCAGTATAGCAATGATTGTGTCTCTTTGGACAAGTTCTGGTTGTGTCAGTACGCTACTGATTGTGTATCTTTTGAACAAGTTCTAGCTGTGTCAATATGGTAATAATTGTGTCACTTTGGACATGTTCTGGTTGTGGCAGTATAGCAATGATTGTGTCTCTTTGGACATGTTCTGGTTGTGGCAGTGTAGCAATGATTGTGTCTTTTTGGACATGTTCGGGTTGTGTCAGTATGTTACTGATTGTGTCTCTGCAGACATGTTTCAGTTTTGTCAGCACAGTGCTGATTCTGTCTCTGCAGATACATTCTGGTTGCGCCTTTCCCATTATTTAAGCAGATTAAAAAAATAAAGTTAACTATAGTTTAATCTATTGTGTTTGGAATTATTTATTAATATTAAAGGAACTCAAAGCAAGTGTGATGGCGGGAAGGGAAGCAGCACAAGGTAGCTTGGCTAGTGGAGACAAAAGTGTAAATACGGCCCTGGCTAGAAATATGTAAGGGTTTATAGCTGTGTGCAGATGATTAATTGAGAATTCTAAGTATAGCCCTTTTACCTGTGCCATTCATTTCTCTGTGCTATGGAGCTGTCATCAGAGTTATTTCAGGCCAGTCAGTCTACAGTTTGCAATATATAGGGGTCTATTCATGAAGCAGCCGAAGGATCTAGCCGTAGCTTCGGCCGATCCTTCGGCTTGCTTCGTCCCCAGGACCCCTTCGGTTCAGTAGAACCCGAAGGGCTGCTGTACGGGCTATTCACTATAGCCTGTACAGTTACCGAAGTCAGCCGGGCGGTTCAGCCGAGCCGACGGCATATGCTTCGGCTCGACTGAGCCCTGGTGAAAGCCGAAGTTGGCCAAGCGGCTTGACAATGGCCAGCTGAAAGCCTGCTTCTGACAGCTGGGCAGAGCCAGCCGTGATCTTACGGCTGGCTTCGGCCACTTGCAGAGAGATCAGCGTCCCTCGTTACCAGCTAACCAGGGACACTGATCTTCAGACAACCTAACTCTCCCGGGCGCTCCGGGAGTCTCCCGCCCCCGGCCGCCTAGGATAGAAACACAGCTTTTTCTTTGTTTTTTGTTTATTCTGACACGGAGCCATTGGCTGGTGTCAGAATAATAAAAAAAAAATGTCACCATAGGAATGCATTGCTAGATTCCTATTGACTATTTCAATTTGCAATAGCCAATAGCAAACTAGCTATAGCACCCGCCCACTGCTGCAGTTCTCCATCAGGCCCCCACTAGTGATTGACAGCAGCAGAGGGCGGGGTCAATAGCTAGTTTGCTATTGGCTATTGCAAATTGAAATAGCCAATAGAAATCTAGCAATGCATTCCTATGGCAAAAGGTTTTGTTTTTTTTTGACGGCAGCAGAACCGCCGGCCTATAGAAAACCGTTGGGCGGAGCTAGCTGTCATTGCTAGCTCTGCACAATCGTTTTCTATTAATTTTTTTGTACTTTTTTCTGTTCTGCTCGGTACCACAGAGGGACCGAGCAGAACAGCCGAGCTGAATGCTGCTCAGCGGCATTCGGCTATTCACTCACTGCTGTTCAGCAACTATAAGAATAGACCGAACAGCAGCGAGTAGCCTGCCAGAGGTTCGGCTTAACCGATCCAGATGTTGGATCTGCTGAGTCGAACTCCTTCTGCACTTTGGTTCGGCCGAACATGCAGAGAATGTTTGGCTGACCCGAAGCCACGCGAAGCCACCCGATGTATGGCTGATTTCAGCCGATATACGGCTGAAATCGGCCGTACAAGCCTGAAGTGAATAGCCAGACAGCGTTCGGCTCACTTCGCTTCAGGTCGGTCGTTCACTCGGCTGCCTACGGCAGCTTAGTGGATAGACCCCATAGTGTAGCAAACAGCATATCTGCATATCGTGGCTTAGATCAGTGGTTCTCAACCTTTCTAGGGCCGGGACCCCTTGGTAACATTTGCCAAGTTGTGGTGACCCCAACGGTAAAATTTAGGGATGACGCGGCTGCTGCAGCGACATCTGGCGGCGTGGCGGGAGAACTGACACTGCTGCGCTAGTAGAGGGCTGAGGAGGACTCTCACCTAGCACAGCAGAAATCACACAGCGACCCACAGCTTGAGAACCACTGCTTAAATGAGACAACGAATCCTAGAGGAATACAACAAATTGCAGCAATAGTCCATTATTCTATAATGTTCTATTGCTGGGATTTGTAGTCCTCTATAGCTTATGTTATTCTGCAGTTTGCTGTATAATGATTATACGGCACACCGCAGAATAACGCCAGCTATAGAAGACTACAGCAAATCGCAGCAATAGTACATTTGTAGTCCTCTGTAGCTGGTGTTATTCTGCGTTGCGCTGTATAATGTACTATTGCTGGGAGTTGGAGTCCTCTATAGCTGCTGGTATTCTGCAGTGTGCTGTATAATGATTATAC
>NW_017306871.1:365289-377158 GCF_000935625.1 Nanorana parkeri | reverse complement strand
ATTTGAAATAGCCAATAGAAATCTAGCAATGCATTCCTATGGCAAAAGGTTTTGTTTTTTTTTGACGGCAGCAGAACCGCCGGCCTATAGAAAACCGTTGGGCGGAGCTAGCTGTCATTGCTAGCTCTGCACAATCGTTTTCTATTAATTTTTTTGTACTTTTTTCTGTTCTGCTCGGTACCACAGAGGGACCGAGCAGAACAGCCGAGCTGAATGCTGCTCAGCGGCATTCGGCTATTCACTCACTGCTGTTCAGCAACTATAAGAATAGACCGAACAGCAGCGAGTAGCCTGCCAGAGGTTCGGCTTAACCGATCCAGATGTTGGATCTGCTGAGTCGAACTCCTTCTGCACTTTGGTTCGGCCGAACATGCAGAGAATGTTTGGCTGACCCGAAGCCACGCGAAGCCACCCGATGTATGGCTGATTTCAGCCGATATACGGCTGAAATCGGCCGTACAAGCCTGAAGTGAATAGCCAGACAGCGTTCGGCTCACTTCGCTTCAGGTCGGTCGTTCACTCGGCTGCCTACGGCAGCTTAGTGGATAGACCCCATAGTGTAGCAAACAGCATATCTGCATATCGTGGCTTAGATCAGTGGTTCTCAACCTTTCTAGGGCCGGGACCCCTTGGTAACATTTGCCAAGTTGTGGTGACCCCAACGGTAAAATTTAGGGATGACGCGGCTGCTGCAGCGACATCTGGCGGCGTGGCGGGAGAACTGACACTGCTGCGCTAGTAGAGGGCTGAGGAGGACTCTCACCTAGCACAGCAGAAATCACACAGCGACCCACAGCTTGAGAACCACTGCTTAAATGAGACAACGAATCCTAGAGGAATACAACAAATTGCAGCAATAGTCCATTATTCTATAATGTTCTATTGCTGGGATTTGTAGTCCTCTATAGCTTATGTTATTCTGCAGTTTGCTGTATAATGATTATACGGCACACCGCAGAATAACGCCAGCTATAGAAGACTACAGCAAATCGCAGCAATAGTACATTTGTAGTCCTCTGTAGCTGGTGTTATTCTGCGTTGCGCTGTATAATGTACTATTGCTGGGAGTTGGAGTCCTCTATAGCTGCTGGTATTCTGCAGTGTGCTGTATAATGATTATACGGCGTAACGCAGAATAACGCCAGCTACAGAGGAATACAGCAAATCGCAGCAATAGTACATTATACTGTAATGTACTATTGCTGGGATTTGTAGTCCTATATAGCTGCTGGTATTCTGCAGTGTGCTGTATAATGATGATATGGCGCAATGCAGAATACCACCAGCTATATAGGAATACAAAAAATGCCAGCAATAGTACATTATACATACAGTGTAGGGATGCACCGATACCAATACTAGTATCGGTATCGGTGCCGATACCAAGTATTTGGGCGAGTACTCGTACTCGTCCAAATGCTCCGATACCTTTCTTGATATTAGAACTTCCGGTCAGAGGAAGATTTCCTCTGACTGGCAGGGCCGCGAGGAAAGATGGAGCCGGAAAGCTGGCTCCATGTTGTTTGGCTGGCTTGATGCTGATTGGCAATAGCCAATAGCAAACTAGCTATTGCACCCGCCCTCTGCTGCTGTCAATCATTAGAACTGGACCTGATGGAGAATTTCAGGTCCCCCTCTGCTGATTGGCAGCAGCAGGGGGCGGGCGCAATAGCTAGTTTGCTATTGCAAAGTGAAATAGCCAATAGGAATCTAGCTATATTTTTTTTTTCTGACTGATGACGGCCTGCTGCCCGATGTCCGAAAAAAAAAAACCAGCAGAGAAAGGTTTGCTCTGTTCTAACGAGCAGAGCAAAGCTTTCCGGGAGAAAGTTTTTTTTTTCTCTGATTTACGGCCGCCTGCGGCCCGATGTCAGGAAAAAAAATAATTCAATGCTGTTAGTTTGACTAACAACTATTCTATTATGCAACACTGTACCCAATGCAATTTTATATCATTTTTTAGGCAGATAGAGCTTTCCCTTGGTAAAATATAAAATAACTGCTGAGATTTTTTTTTTACAATAGAATGGAAAAACGGCCATATTAAAAAAAAAAGAAAAAAACTAAAAATTTCCTTTACTTTCTGTTAAAAAACAACAAATGGACAGTATGAACACCACTGCAATGACACCCGAAGGTGATCTAATTTTTTCCCACAATTTTTTGGAAATGATGAAACATGGTGGTATTGAGGGGGTTAAAACATGGAGCTTGGTATTGGTAAACTAGATATAGGACATCAAGTCATACACAGAGGGATCATGCGGTTAATGTACAGGTCACAATACAGAGACAGGCTGGGCATGAGTAGTTTCGGAGACGAGGGGCAGTAAAATGGATAGAGAAGATCTGAGCCACTGACAATCAATGAGACATCCATGGATTCTCCCAATCACAGTTTACTGCAAATTCTATCATTCCTCTGTAGTAAAAGGAAGGGGAGAGATTGTCAGTGTAAACAGTAAAGCTTTGCATTTTGTCCGGTTCTTGATGAACTGACCCAAATTTGCTGCTTGGGTGCCACTGTTGGCACCCTTCCACCCAGCATCCCTCGATTAGCTGATCAAAGGAGCAATTTGGGAAATTCTTGGCCGAACGGAGTTAGCAGCCAATCAGCTGTGAGTCCCATTCTGATATTCTGAGAGCGGCCACCGGATTAAAAGGAAACAGCAGGGGATTCGTCTGTCAACGCTGATGAACAAATCTGTGATATTTTTCTGTCTTTGCACTGAGCCATTTGAGGACGTCTCGGTACATAGAAACGAATGGGTGCAGCACCCAAATGGCCATTCACAGAATAATATCTATAGATGTCCTTCCAAAAATGGACATCCACCTCCCCACCATTTACTTTTACTATACAGCAGTAAACTGTGTTTCTACTTTTGCCACCACATTGAAATGTCACCTACTTTATATTTGTTACGTGTTCCCATTCACATTGCATACCTTAAAATATTTAAAATTGCTACTGACATTTTTAATTGCCTTTTACTTAAAAATCCTACCTAGCTTCTCCCCTATGTAATGTTACGGAGGGGGCTGTGAGGAGTTATATTGACTCCTATTAACTGGCTGCACTTTAATGTCAAATTTCATTATCAGTTGTAAACTGGTTCTAAACACTGTCTGCCCTAACAGAGAGTTAAAGGAGAATTATGAGGCGAGTGATTTTCACTCAGCCTCATAATCTGAGCCGACCTGTGACAACGAAACTGTCACAGTACGGCTCAGTAGATCGGGAAGTGAGAGAACACATACCATCGCTCGCTCACTTCTCGATCTATCCCTGCAGAGAGCCTTGAGCCTGCAGGGATTCCCCCCCTCCCCTGTCCTATCCTCCAGCACTGACTGGCGAAACGGACGGGGGAGGGGGCGGGCACAGCTGGATGGATCCAGACAGTATTGTCGGGATCTATCCCGGCTGCGGCGTCTCAGTACAGCTCACGGTATCCTGAGCTTTGGGTCACAGGAGAATGTGTTCTCCCGTGACCCTTAGGAGAACTCTGGGGAAAAGCCCTGACACCATAGTTCTCATTTAAAGACCTAAAAACAGTGTATGGTATTGAGATGAAATTCAGTCTGTCTCTCAGTTTGATCCTCTACTTTCAATTTCTGCTCAGCATAGCTTGGGTAATACTCTACCAAGGACATATTTAAAAGGTAATACATATTTTTAAAATATATTTTTCTGTATGCTGTGTGAACTGGAACACATACTTGATTAAAAAAGTGAAAAATACACTTTAAACAGTAGGGTAAACTGTCAGTAATACTCATCATAACATCACTCTATTGCAGCTTCTACTTCTGCTGCAACAGGCACTGAAATCCAAAGTTTTGGTTGGTGTTGGACATGATGGGAGCAATTATGTCACTCCACAGATCATGTGACAGTGTCCTGGTCTACTGATTGGCTTCTAGCCCCAAGCACTGTCAAATGATAGAAAATTTACATGCTTCTCCATACCTGGAAGCACCGGGTATTGTCACCGGCTGAGACAGAGTCAGGAGCGGCAAGGTAACAAGATGAGTATAATTGGTGTGGGGAATGGGGCCCTTTACAAAGGCCTGATTGGGCAATGTGACAGTGTCTATTTACTATTCGTCTGTGATCTGATGATAAACTGTGTAATCTGCTACAAAGCTACCAGACCACTGATATACATTTAAAGCTCATTTCCAGGCAGAAATAAAAAATCTACCTAATTCATTAAAAACCTCACCTACTGGAAAACCACTTGTGGTATTCTCCTCCATTCTGCTGTAGCACTGTTTTGCTATGTCATGCCCTCCCAGCATGTTTATCTTGCTTGACTCAAAATATCTGTGTAGATAATCTTTCTTGGCTTAACTCTGCTGTTAGGCCATACTTGACCAACCCAATTCTTAAACATCAAGTACTGTCAAGTAAACATCAAGCATTGTCAAGTACTCAGGAGGCCTGTAGTTTTCCAGTAAACCTCTTATGGATATCATCCAAAACCAGGCTTTCTAGAATTCCAAGAACAGATACAGAAACTAATCACTAAAGATACTGTGAAACCCTTCCCAATTCTTCAAAAAAAGATGTGATATGACCCTAACTGTGAATGCTTCTCCTACTCTATCTTCTACCATCGACCCCCTCTGCGCGACAACCCCCCGAATATACTCAATAATGGACAGCAGACCTTGGCTTTAGTCTAAATGATAAAAACTGGCCCATATATGGGCTACTATAAAATTATGCTCATGCAATGTATTAGTGATCGAAACTAATTATAAGGTTCTGACATGGTACCTTTTAGCATTGCCTTTTATGTACCTGGCTTTTTGCACATGTGCTTTTGAGGTTGTGGACAGTTGGGGACATTCATTCATGGACATGTACTGTGGCACAGCAATTCTGGAAAATGGCTATTCTAAATGCTAACTATGCTTACTGGTTCGAGAAACTCTAGTATGCACTCCCCAAGGTCAAACAGCCAGACCTCCTTCAAATGCAATTTAAGCTAATGATCCAGGTCCTCATAGCTACGGAAAAAAATATATAGGTAAAGCGTGGAAATCTTCCATCCTTTCTATTGTAGAAACCAGATCTAGCATCACACAGGCTATGCTTCATGAGGAAGTCAAGGTTAGATTGATGGATAGGGTGTACAACAACTATGCAATGTGGTACCCCTGGACCATGCACTTCATTCCCCCTGGCTTTGATGTGAACCTCCTCTTCCTGTAGGTGCTCGTGTCTCCCTTCTGTACCCAGCTTACCTTCCCCTTCCCCTGCAAACCTGAGTTAACCTCCTGCTCACCCCCCTCCCACATGTCACTAATTTACTTGTATCTTCGGTTAACCTTGATGGATGACACAGTCAACCCAGTTATGATTTCATACCACGGTATATGATTGCTATATGTTATGTTCCCTGCTGACTGATGACAGATGTTCTAATGAATCTTGGAGAATCAGTATATTCCTTCATATATGTGAACTATTCATGTTCCTGTAATCTTGTAAAGTTGGAAAAACTAAATACTGAATGAAAGATTAATGAGGGCCTATTTTTTTTAGCACAAGAGCAGGTTCAGAATACTTTTAGACAGCCTCTGTAACCCTTAACCATATAAAGCTCACTTAAAAACCAACATAAGACCTTATTTTTGCCTTCCCCAATTACTCTATTTTTAAAGAACTTGTGAAATTAAGCTGAAACCCCCTAGTTATTTGCAAAATTTCACGAAAATTACAATTCTCAATTTTGCTCATCCCTAATAACAAGCGCTCTTTAAACTGTTTTAGAATTGCACATATTCTTTAAGTTGTGATAAATTGTTGCAGAAACTATGAAGTTACTTCTTTATTTAAGATCATAAGAGACACTAGGAGAGAATGCTGGTCATGCGGTTATCAGGAGACCTCATTCCCAGTGTCAGTTTGATGGTAAAAGTTGAAGACCTTACTATTTCAAGGAAATGAATGGAACATAATTATGTCACCACAAGGCTGATGAGAAACCCCTGGATGAACTTTGCATGCTGTTTTCCTACTTGTCATGCTTTTTAATTAAGGGAAAAGGAAAGCTAAATGCAGATATTCAAGTTTTTAGTTTGATAAACTAGCAACAATAATTTTAAGAGCCGTACATTGTAAGTTTACTAAACATCCAGATAATTTAAACTGTTTGTAATTAACACCTCCAGTAATGTGCTAATTTGTGGCATTTTTAGATCTCTCACTGAGAGCGACGGGTGAGCATAAAAGATTTGCCTGTGTGTGTTCGAAATGCCTTTTTGTCAAAATATGCTGCCATCTACCTCTTTGACTCATCTCTTATGCTGCCATCTACCTCTTTGACTCATCTCTTATGATGCATTGAGAATGTAGATTGAAGGTACTCAACTAATCAACCAAAGGAAATTTACACCGAAGGGATTAAAGCCAAACTCCAGCCATAATCTTGTACAATTTTGTTGTTGACCTCTGTCAGTTTTTATTCTTAGCTGTGACTCCATTGGAAAGATTTCCCCTCCACTTTCTGTGTGGTTGTCAGGACATGTGTGATAGGGAAATCTCCCATTGTGGATACAGATAGGAATAAATAAAAGTTTTTTTATTTAGAGTGAGAAAATGTTAGAACCTCTGTCACGTTTTAAATAGATAATTAATATAAGCAACGCTACAAACCCAAAAATATCCTCAAACAAAATTCTGTGTGTAAATTTTTTTTTTTTTTCTACAGAAATTGTTTTTATTGAAAGATTTTGCACATAAACATCCTTGTAGGATACATCGGTCTGTGTGTAAAATTAATAACATAAATCTAAATTGCAAAATCATATGTGAATCAATTATAGCATGCACAATTTCTAATAAACAGTCACTTATATCCTATAAACAAACATTTTGGTCTCATAGAAGGTAAGAGCATGAAAGAAGTCATAACCAAGATCAAGATCTATTTGTATAAAAATATGAACTTTATTTTGAAAGAATCCAATAATTTAACATAACAATGATGACAAATATTCCTTCACCGGACCTTTAGACTCATCTGGTTAAAATTGACAATGTTGTCTTCACACCAACACACATTCATATACCACCATTTCCCTCCCAGTTCACTCTATTTATGTTATCTATCTTTATGTTAATCTAGTTGTTAGATCATGAAGACCATTCATATTCTTTTTATACCTTGACAGTAACAGATAGGGGTCAGTGTCTTTGTACAAATGGCATTCCTTTCAAAGAAGTACACTATAACAATGTGTTGATTGTATTAAATTCAAGCATAACTTGTTACATCCGTTAATTTGAAATTGTATCAAATACTGTGCTAGGCAAATACACTTTCATTGCTTGAGGTATGACAATCTTGCAGCATATTTCTTAAGTTATGGATCTGCTGTTCATCTCTTTTGCTTAAAATGATGTTAAACAGATATTAGATTCCAGATTTATAATCACTTGTAGTTCCAATAGTAGCCAACGAAAGTTCAATCAGAAAAGTGTCCCGTGAAATGATGAAAATATGTGTAAACCCAGTCTTTTAAATCAGCTTTTTCCAATGTCTTAATATAAAGCCCTAGTAAACTCTTTATGAATCACTCTCCACAATCCTGTGTTCCATCAAACTTCAGTGAAGCATCTAATCATGCAATCAATAATTCTTCAGTGCTCCTGCCACCCATGCTCCAACAATATGTGCCACTCACCTCCTTGCCTGGACCTTTTCTTGTATGAGATTAGGTCACAAGCGCTTATGTAGATTAAACTTCTTCCACCCCGACACACTCAGCTGCATTTTATCTCCTCTGTAGAAACGATCTGTGTGTCGGGGTGAAAGAAGTTTGAGAAAAGGTCCAGGCAAGGAGGTGAGCAGCATATATTGTTTGAGCACGAGTAGAAGGAGCACTAAAAAATTATTAATTGCACAATTAGATGCATCTGTGAGAAGGCTTCACTGAAGTTTGATGGAACACAGAATTGTAGAGAGTGATTCATAAAGAGTTCACTAGGGCTTTATATAAAGATATCGGATCAAGCTGATTTAAAAGACTGGGTTTACGCATATTTTCATGATTTCACAGGACACTGATATATGATAAAGGCGAATATTTATTAGAAATTTTGTATGTTATAATTGATTTACATATGATTTTGCACTATAGATTTATGGTATTTATATTCCACACACAATTTTGTTTTATATTGAAGGTTCATGTAACCGATTTACGTGAGCAGCTATAGTCAAACACCCAGTAACATTTGCATGTTTATTGTAATACATCACAGGAGTGAGCTTGGAGCTTGCAGCCGTGGCTACTTTACAACACACACAGGGACCATGGGGAACAAAAGTAGCCACCCTCCAGAAGGAAGTTAGTGTCATCACCAATTCAGAGATGATTTGAGGATCTACAGCCGAGTAATACACAAATAAAATACATTTATGTTAATAGTAAGGGTACTTGAATGCATTTTTTTTAATTAAACTGCTGAGTATAGTGTCACTTTACGTATATTCAGCATACATTCTTTTTCAATATTTTAGTACCTATTTCATATTTGTACATCATACTTGTACATTACTATTTGTGGTTATTAAATCTACAATACAGAATCTAATTGTTCAATCATCTATTTTCTAAGCATGACAAATTTAATTGGAGAAAACTGGAATCTTTCCCAACTACGTAAATATGGGGATTATGTTTCAGATGACAGATGTGATGATTATAGAGCCAATATAAGTTTTTATTCCAGAGTCATACCAAGACTTACAAAATACAGATCAAATCTATATACTCTATGTAAAATAGCTTGTTAGCAAGACAGAAATGTTTGAAGTGTATTCAAAATATAAAAATGTTTGTATTATCCATTGTGCTCATATTATTTTGAGTATGATAAAGTCTTCCTTGTAATTCTGTCTTCTCCAGACTTATTATAATAAAATGTTGTATTTTATAACCGCTATAGCTACAACGACAATGTTCATTTTTCCATTTGTTATGTTATTGTGGTTGAGGAGAGAAAGCAAACATAAAGTGTTAAAAGTAAACAATGTAGAATCTTAAAGGAGACCTGTACAGAGAGAAATACAAAGGCTGCCATTGGTGACCCCCTTTTGAAAGCCTAGTGCAGGGGTCTCAAAGTACCGGCCCGCAAAACTATACTATGTGGCCCACAGCCAGCTGACAAGTCATGCACTTGGTCACGGACCGTGTACCTGACTTGCAGGAGCAGCTACATAGCTGTTCCTGTCAGATACTTAGGGCTAGTTTTCGGCGTTCTGACAGTCTTCATTGAGCGTCAGCTGACAGAATGCATTAGTAAGGTCGCCTTCAGACCTTAATAATAAACCACTGGATCACCACCAGTGAATCCTCCTCGCCTCCTCCCTGTAAAGATGTAAGCGGGGGGCAGGGGAAGTGTATTATTTTATGTGTGTGGGAGGGGGAGTGTATTATTTTATGTGTGCGGAGGGGGGCTTGGAAAGCAGGGAGTGTATTATTCTATGTTGTATTAGTGTGTGTGGGGGGTTGTATTTTTCTGTGTGTGTATATTAGGCCCCATTCACACTGATATTTCAGGTGTGATTAGGGATTACATACCACTACATGCGGTGTGCAGGTATTTACATGCAGTGGCTGTCATGCAATCAATAACTTGAATGGGTGACAGTTGCTGCTTTTAAACGCTTGTTACATGCACAGGCATTAACACTGGTACCGTATATAGTTAATTTTGATTTTAAAGTATGGAATTTGGCTTGCGGCCCCCACAGGACTAAAAAATGCGTCCAGTGGCCCCCAAGTAAGTTGAGTTTCAGACCCCTGGTCTAGTGTGTCTGGCTTCAATACTGACCCAACACATTATTCATATCACCAAAGCAAACTAAGTAATGTCAGAGGCCCTAATCTACATACTTATCCTAAAAAAAAGCAAGTTCAACCAAAAATAAACCAATCATCATATACAAAAAATCCTCAGTACCCTAAACCAGTTGATCCAGAAGAAGGAAAAAAAAACTTGTAAAGGTATAATAGGGAAAACTATTTTCTGATCCCTAAAGCAATCAAATGCTCCCTTGACCAGCAATCTACAGCATTGTTTTGTATAAATATTATTAGCCAGTTGTATTTCATCCAGCCATTTTTGGAACCAATCAGCAAAGTTGGCTAAGTCAATTTCAAATTTTTACAGATCTTCCAGTAAACAACCCTTTTGTATGTGGTGGTTAGGGATGAGCCAAACATACCTAGGTCTGGTTCAGGAAGGGTTTGGTTAACTTTATATACATTCAAATACTGAATCTTGACTGCATTGGAACCAATGAAAACTGAATCTGTAAAATCAGCAATGGTCATTTTCTTGGTTATTAGGCTAGGGATTGTCAAATTGCATGGGGGCTGGGCGCTGCCCTGAGGAACATGTTCTAATGCAAAAAAAAATTCCGCTTGGCTTGAAACAGCTATTTTAATAATGCCTAAAGTGAAAATCTAAAAATGCCCAATCTTTTTTAACCACTTGAAGACTGGGGTGTTAAACCCCCTTCCTGTCCAGGCCATTTTTCAATATTCAGCACTGCGGTACTTTGACTGACATTTATTCAGTCATGCAATGCTGTACCTAAATTAATTTTGTATCTTTTTTGGGGGTAAGGGGGGACCGAAAATGTAGAAAAAAATTGTTTTCCCTATGTTATGAAAAATGTATTATTACTCTTTTGTTTGCTAACAAGCCCCCAATGTGATATCAAAGAGGAAGTGACAGGTCCTTTTTATGGAGACATCAGGGGACAATTAGACCCCTAATGTCACCTAGGGACCCTCAAAGAAGCTTCACCAGCTTCTCTCCGGCTACAAAAGCCAGAGAAATGACAGCTGAAGATGGCAGCGATGTAATACACATTACTTCTACATCCAGAGATTGGAAGGGGAATCAGCAGGAGTTTGTGTGCTGATCTCCCTCTGATCTCAGTACTGAGAGCTGCTGTGCCAGTTCCGGGCCCACGCGGGGCACAGCGGAGCCCGGGATAGGCAGTGGAGGGGGGACCGTACACTTCAACACAACATACAAGTGATATGTATGCTTGTATGTAGACAGCAGTGGGAGAAAGGACATTTTTAAAACGCCCACCCGCATTTCGGAAGCCATTGTCCAGCTGTTTAATTATAACGGTCAGACCAAAAGTGCTTAAATAACATTCCGGGGGGTGCCCAAAACCTGCTTGTGAAGTGGCTCCTCTGTACGATGTACAATGTACAAGCCAAAAAAAGCCATTTAAATTGCTGCTAATTGACATTTCCCCACCAGCTTGTATTTCTTTGTAAACAATTACATAGAATCCCGCCAAAATACACAGCAGACCCTTAAGAGTTTATAATGTATTTTGGCAGCACCTTTGGGGATCCCCATGCAGGTTTTTACAAAAAAAGAAGCTGGGTAGGAAATGGAATTTACCAGCAATTTAAAATGACACTAAACTGGTTTGTTACACATTGTAAACAAGCTAATGACATCATTGACCAAATATGGTCATGATATAAGGCCCTTCTTGTATCCCCCTTGCAAGGTACCCTCCCAATGTTGAGGGCATGTGGCCTGATATGGTTCAGGAGGGGGTCGCACCTTCACTGTTTTTCTCCATTTCCTGGCCAGCAAGACTGCATGCGTAAAAGTCTGGTATAGAATCTGGGGGAGATCGCACACTATTTGTGTATTTTTATATCCAGGGGTTCCCCTCAAAATCCTTACTAGACCCTTAAGGGTCTGATTTGAAATGTGTAAGGAAACCTATGCTGCACCTAAAAGCACAGTACACAAAAAACAGCATCAAAAACCCTCCCTCTGTAATTAGTTGTTGTTGTATATATATAT
>NW_017306871.1:165951-364661 GCF_000935625.1 Nanorana parkeri | reverse complement strand
CACCGGAGTAAGGACAGCTACAGTGCGGCACTGATTCTACTCCTTCAACAGCAGCTATCGCCGTTTCAGTTCTCTCTTCTCATCAGCCGCTGCCGCTATAGAGCGGCCTAGGAGCAGCGGTGTATTTAGGTTTCGTGCTGCCATAGGCAAGACGAAACTAATGCGGTGCCGCTCCAAGAAGCGGGTGGAGGAAACAGACAGCGATCGGCGCTGCCGAAGTGGCGGAAGTCTCCCCCCTGGATTTCCGCTCGCTCCCACGCAATTTTCACTCGCCAATTGCGAGGGGGCGAGTGGAAATTTTGAGCCCTGACCTACAGTATGCTGGGTTTCACCAGATTTGTGTACATTGTAAAGCAGTTATTCAGAATAGGGTGTCCTTGAATCAGAATATAAAAGTTAGCCTTAGAATTACTAAAACACATCTACATTGACAAGAACTATATAATTTGGAGGTGAAAATCTGCACAGAATGTTATGCCCTTGGACTGTTACACCAGCAAAGCATAAACAAAGATCAGAAGGATCTGCATACAGCAATTCACGCAATGTAATGGTTGATGGCAGGTACAGTAAATACTTATTATATAAGTTATAAACATTTACCATAGACAAATGTTTTTATCCATAGTCGGCACAGTTACCATCTGAGTTAAGCAGAAAGACCAGACGCCAGAGAAAGGTGGAGATTGGAGACTATTTGAGCAGCCTGGCTATGGGCATTCACAAATGATGATTCAGAAGTGTTGGACAATGATAACAGTAGTTAGTACATGGACTGGGAAACTCACATCATACAGTCATAGCTTTTTTTTTTTATGTTTTATTTTCAGCCTCTTTGGGGGAGGAAGGCTTTCATTCCAGCAAATCATGTATAAGCCATAATGATGTAATGGTGCAGTGAGCACAGACAGATATTATGTATTAGTTTAATCTCACTATGCTTGTGAAAGAAAAAAACATTTTGGTGACATTTCAAGAGTTTGCAAGAATCTGACAGGACCGGGATAAATAGATATAACTACATATGGATTACATCTTTTTGGATTTTTTTTGTGTAATTTGTATCTATGACTATGAGATCTTTCATGCACCTTATGTCCTTTATAAAATCTAGTAATTCTACTAGTGTCGGGGTCCAAGGAGATTTGAAGTGTCTGGGGTTTGCTTGCCATGCCACAAATATAAAGAATTGCAGGATCGACCTTTTGACAACGGAAATAGATTGAGGAAATTTCGACAGAAGCATTACTTTAAGTGAGGTCCTGACATGTTCCTCATAAATCATTAAAGAGGTGGATAATGTTTGTCCAAAAGTTATGTACGGGATGTTGTGTAGGTAAGAGCACATTGTATGCTGACATCACCTGCAAGTGTCTGAGTAATGAGGTTACATTGCTCTAAGTCTGCAAGTTGGTGAGGATTTAACAGTTCCTTTCCTGAATTTTGCAGGATAAGGAAAGTTTATGAGTAAGTTGGAAGGCTGTATGCCAGTCTTCAGGAGTTTTTTTTTTTTTTTCTTCATGGCCTAGATCTGTGTCCCTTTTGCCATAGTAGGAAGGTAGATAAGAGGACACACATATAGAGTGTAAAAAAGTGAAATGGACTAGAAGTAACCAGAAGTAACACACAGTTCTTCAAAAGTTGGTAAATGTCTGTGGAGATCAGAGTGATTATTGAGAGAGGCATAAAAGGCTCTAACTCACATGTGTCAAACTCAAGGCCCAGGGGCCAAATCCGGCCCACCAGGCCATTTCATGTGGCCCTTGCACCTCTCCTGTAGCTCTAAAACCAGTGATAATCGAATGCAGAGGCAATTATGACAAAGATTAGATACATTTATATAGTCTTACAGATACAACCGGCCCTTTGATGCGGCCCACAATTAAATTGAGTTTGGCACGGCTGCCTGATGCATGCCAGACAAAATCCTGTAGTACGGGGGAGGAAGAGATAACTGTTGACTTCTAGCCTTTTTAAGTCTCGCACCATGAGCTGTAAATATGACTCTTAAGAAGTACTTGAGCACATCCCAATTTATTGGAGGAGAAGTATCTTCAGTAATATTAGAGAAAACTGGAAATTGCTTTTTGATATCAGCAACACACCGTGGGTCCATAAGGAGGTTACCATTTAGTCTCAAAACAGGCCAAATAATGGGTTATAAACTAAGTTTAGGGCATGCTTCCAGGGAAGCTTGTGTAACAAAGATATAGTTAATTCTGGTATGGGTGTTGTGAACTGATGAGAAGAAAGAAAAGTCTCTATCTTATGGATGCAATGTTAATCAAAAGTCCACTTTAACCTTTTTAACAGAATTGATGGGAAGCACACCCACAAACAAATGAAATGCAGTTACACTCTGGCCATTAATGTTTAAACAGGTACTACAGGAATTACCTAAATTAATCCTTGCAGAAAACCTACTCCTCACTGCAAGGGCTAACTGCTTGTTTTTGTCTAGGGGCTGCATTAAAAAAGATATACTTGCCTGATCCTAAATGCCAGACCGTTCCCCGCAGCCTCTTCTCCTCTGTGCTCCGGCGGTCTAAGCCCTGCTGGGGTTATCACATCTTATGCAGGTCCATTCACCTGCACTAGACTTGAGCACGCCAAGAGGCATACCAAAGCTGGAGGAGAGAGATGGGCAGCGACTGGATCAGTGACGAGGATCAGAGGACTATATCTTCTGTATTCCGGCCCCTTGACCAAATTGAGCAGTTAACTCTTACAGTGTGGGGTTAGCCCCACTGAATGGCATTTAGCTTGCAAAAGCACTGTGCATCATAAACACCTGCCATTGTTGTTAGTAAAATGCTTGTTTTCACCCTTTCTTTCTTTGTTAAAGTTCAGTCCTGCCAATCTCCTGTAGCCACTGTCTGTCTACATGCATTACAGCGATGGCTGCATGGCATTTCTCAGTTGGGTTTTCTGATGGTGAGAATAGTGAACAATACCTGCATGATGTGTGTGGAAAAGGCCACTTGTAGTCTCCACTGAAGAGAGACAGGGACAGGGCATTTTCACCCTGTAACAGGTAGTGCCAACAACAAAACTTTTTATGGCAGGATTAGTGGGTTTTATTTTAGTGAACCATATATAATGAATCATACAAAAAAGTGTAAAATGACTTTTGAAATTACATTTACATGTTAAACCTTATATAAGATTTGTGAGTGGATTTACATATGTGTATGACCTGATTCACTTTGCAGCATTGCAAAAACAGTTGGTATTGCTCCATGAAATATAAAATGCAAACATTATGAAGAACCTGTATGTCAGCATAGGCAGTCACTGGTACCTGCAAAACTCCACAATCATCAAAATTGTTCTGCTGGGGCCTCTTGGCTTCCTGGTCTAAGGCAACTGCTTTGGTCTCTTAACCCTTGAGACTATCCTGTACATGTATTAAACAGTAATGCAGATACAGTTGAATTCATTATTTCAGACAGCTGTGATAGAGAAAATATAGCCCAGCTCTCTAGAAAAACTCTTACATAACATTCTGACACAGACAAGGAATCTTATCCTCATTATATCAACATTCATTTTAAATGGTTCTTTTCTGTACACTTGTGCTCACTAGGAAGAAGAGATTTCAAGCTCAGTAATGCCTTTTGTAAATTTAGAAACAACAATGATTTGCAAACACTGCCACAGAGCTCTGTATGGACCCAATTATGGAATTCCCTTAACCACAGGACTCTACTAACATGATCGTTTCTAGAACATCTCTCCTGAGTGTGGTCCTGCAGAGCCGAAGTGGAGCAACCAATCATACAGTGTCACTAGCAAACCTGCACAACTTGCTGTTACTGTGCTCAATAGCCATCATCAAGATTTCTTTGCCAGGGTGAACTTGCATGCACACTGGCCTTTAAGGTGCTGACAAATACTCCGTTTCTATTTTATAGTTACTTCCTGAAAGCACTTACATTTTCTGCAGTTTTTCTTAAAAAATGCATTGTTTTTGCAGAATGACTGAAAGCTGACATTCTTTAAATCTCTTGCAGAGTTTCTTCAATCCAATTGTGAACGAGAAAAGTTAGTATTACAGTTTGGGTAGATGGCAGTAGTTGGACTATGTAACTGTCTTGCTTTATTATTTAGAGTCTCCAACATGACATTTCTTACTCCTCCTAGCAAGAAGCTTTTCTCATTGGTCAATGTGGTCAAGTGACCGTGCTAACCAATGAATGCTTGCCATTTGTGTGTGTCTTTGGATATACTGAGTGCAGGGCTGTGGTGCTGTGTATGGTATACAGATCTTACACCTGAAGCTGCGGAGGAATTAATTTTGATCATATTTTGTAAGAAAGTGGAATTACCCTTTAAGATTTTCTTTCCCTTTGTAAATTTCCTGTAGCACATTTTTTTATTGTACCTACATACTGGAAATGCCTTATACTCTTAATACAGATTAATACAGATTTATAGTTAGACAATAACCATTTCCCTTTATGCTAATCAAGTTTCGGAATTCTAAAATTGGGAGTAAAATACTGCTTAGGTCATCGAAGATAATATAGATCTTCGGCTTTGTCAGGTTGTCCCTAGGAAAACACTTCAACAGAAAATATTTTTCCACAAGTTCCCCCCCCCCAGTTTGTTGTGGGGTAGTTCACTACACTTTGACATGACTGTTGAAGCTGACTTTATGCATTCTCCATGTCATGATTTTACATAGGTGAATGGTCTTTAGTGGGTGCATATTCCTGTTTAGGGAGCCTGGGTGTTAGGCTGACCCATGCATGCTGCTGTATTTACATAAAACACAGCATACCACTCACATTAACTGTAAGTATGTTAAACTAACTGTAAAAACAAAGCATAAAACATATGCAATCAAATCAAGTAAACTGAAAAAATACATACCCTCACTATCAAACGCAATAAAATCATGAAACATGAAAAGCTGTTGCCCTTTCAACCAAAATAAATATAAATGTCCAAATTTGATTAGAAGTGTCCAAAAAGTTTGTTGAAATCTTCCACAGTGCAAATTACACACTATAGACTCATAGGCTGGTAGGTCAACTCATAGGTATTCCATCAATGTAGTTTCCTATCCATGATAATCAAAGAGACAGAAGAAATCAGCATCTAATATAAAGTCTTGTATTTATTAAAATAGCATTGAAATCAAATTAAGCACACTCACATATAGTAGGGATAAAACAGCACTAGTACAATTCGCTGCATTGTGTTTATATTAAAGTATCGACGGACAAAAGGTGGCTGAGTCACTGCAGGAAGGGGGAAGCTGAGCTGTAGAGAGAACTATACTTTAGCTTTGAACTATAAAGAAGCATTGCTCCACAGTGCATATCATGCATATTATCTTATCTCTGGGCTCAGACCTCCACAATTAAGCTACTAAGGTTTGCACAAATGCAAGCTGATTTCTAGAATTTTATGTGTAGTATAGGTCAGTTGTGTTCATGCAACAGCAACTTCTAATGACCCTAATTATCTAATTTGCATACCAGAAAAACGATACTGATGCAGTAAACATGTTTGCAAAGTCATATCCATGTCTTCATTAACCTTTGTGCTGCACATCAGTATACATCTGTATATCAGACAATATTTTCAGCCAAGCTGTATCCTCTCAGACACAAGAAGGATTTCTCTGGTTTCAAATCTAATCTTATTGATTTGGATGTGAGGGACATATTTGTCTCATTTATGCAATGTATTGGTGCTCCTTAGGTGTAATCTCATCTCTTTAACGGAAAGCATAAGGTAGTTTGTTTTCAATTTAGCACTATGTTACGAAAATTAGATACTTGCTTACTCTGTTTGTATATAACAACACCCTGCAGCCACACAGTGAATGGAAAGGTGATATATCACATCCTGTGTGCTTTTCTGGCAAATTGCCTTGTATTTTTAGAGCACTGAGTTTAATATACAAGGAGTTTGAATTCTTCATTATATAAAACCAAAATTGTTTATGGGAGCCATCAACCTTTGCCATGGAAACACTACCTTTGTCAAATTCCAAAACATATTTTATTTTTTCTTTGTTCAGAGATTATTTGTAACAACAGATCTCGGCAATTTGTGTATTATTATTATTCATAGCTGGGAAAAGTAAAAATTTAAAAAGTAACCCATCTAATCATTTGGTTTGAGATTGACATATTCGAATGTGCCAATAGTAAACTAGCATTGTACCCGCCCTCTGCTGATGGACCTGATGGAGAACTACAGCAGAGGGTGGGTACAATGCTAGTTTACTATTGGCTATTGAAAATTAAAATAGCCAATAGGAATCTAGCAATACATTCCAATGGGCAAAAGCTTTTTTTTTCCTATTCTGACATGACTCCCTGGCGGCCGGGAGCGGGAGATGGCCGAAGCTACGGCTAGATCCTTCGGCAGCTGAGTGAATAGACCCCTTAGTCTGATTTGTCAGGAGACAAGGCCAGAGGTCAGGAGAGGCTGTAGACCAGGATCAGTAGAAGACAAGCTGAGGGGCAGGACAAGCGGCGGACGAGGATTACCAGGAATAAACCAAAGGTAATTACATGTAACAGCGACAAGAATGGCAGCTTTGATGGTGTACAGGGGCTCAGCGACTAGCTAGGAAAAGCGTTGTTCTGACCCTGTTTACTGTCAAAGCTGCCATTCTTATTGCTGTTCCGTGTACCATTCTTTGGCTTCTTCCTGGTAATCTTCATTTGCCACCTGTCCAACCCTTCAGCTTGTCTTCTGGTGATCCTGGTCTGCGGCTTGACCTCTAGCCTTGTCTCCTGACAAACATAATCTGCCTGGCGTGATCAAATCCCTCTCTACTATTAGGAGCTCTGTTGAATGCCCGCTGGCCTTTCGACTCAATGCCCTGGGGGATACCACGCTACCTACTCTCCATTATGGTGTTCCACGCTCTCTGAATTTCCAGTTGACTTGTCATTCACTCAGCTGATCCAGACTTCAAGTCAGCCTAAGCTACCTACACCTCTCTTGCCACCTCTCTTGCCACTCTAGGTGCCCCAAGTGTATGCAGGGTCCACATCCTTGAGTGTGACCCTGACAGCTTGGCTGGGTCACTAGCTGTGAGATTCATTGAGTTGATATAAGGCAAAAGGAAGGAACTGATTAGCTTAGAACCTGCATAATGCTGCAAAATCTGCAGGTAGTGTCAACTCACCAAGAAAACACAGAAGTAAAAATCCAATGTAGTTTATTCCAGCTCGGCCCTTTGTAAAGGATTTTTGGGGGTATTTCTTGTTGGGTGAAAATACATTACTTTCCCAAACCTGTCTACTAGGTTGAAAACTACAACTACACTAGCCTAGAGAGGCTGGGAGTGTCTAACTGGAGAGCTAGTCTAACTAAAAGCAAAACAGAGAGAGAATACAGTGTCACATTCCAAATACAATACACGCAATAATAAAACAGACTACGTGTGCCAGCACATTGAAGGTGCATTTAAAGATTTAGAGGGTTAGAGAATGCAAAGATAGCAGTGCAAGAGAAGTCCTATAAGTGTTTAGAATGGTAACGTGAAAGAATGAAAGGTGACCATTAAAAACATTTTTCATAGGACAAGTATATAGACTGCCATTGCTGAACACCTACAATGCTAGTTGCCTGGCTGTCATGTCAATTTGTTTGGCTTGAGTACTTTCTGGGCCCTTGGTCTGTAAAATGTATTCATATCAGGTAACTTCACTGACCAAAAGCTTGTTGAACCACTGACTTATTTTGAGAAGGAGGTCAGCAATGGTAGCCTATGTATTTGTCAGGTTTCTTTTATACCATTTGATGATGTTCATTAAATGTTCTGCTCCTTTTTCCTGTAATTGAAAAAAGGTTTGACTAAATAAATTGTAATTACAAAATATAATTATTTCTTAATTAAACTTAGGAAAGAACCTTTGGCTTAAGTTGAAAATTATATTTTGCATTAATTACTACTTGTAAATTAGAATGCAGATTTAAAGTTAATGTTATCACAGGCACTCCTATATTTTGTCTGCATCAGAACTGTTATTTTTTTCTAATCACTTTTATAATTTGTGCTAGGCTAACTTTCAAGGTGCCAGTCTTGTAGTAGTTTTCTTTTTAAATCTTATTTTCACATGTATTTTATTTGTTATATAGACCTTTTTGTGTGAAACTAGCATTAGAATTTTAAAAAGGAGCTGTTATTTTATGCATACTGAGTTTAATAAAATGTTGCCATTATTTAATTGTTTTAGATACTAATCCCAGCTGTCAGAAGCAGGCTGTCGGCCGGCCAATGGCCGGCCGCTCGGCCAGCTTCAGCTTTCAGCACGGCTCAGCCCTTCCAGATCCTTCGGCAGCTTCGTGAATAGACTCCTATGTCCCTTTTGTTCCCTTGCAGTTATCAATATAGGCTGTTTTCTAGCCCCTCCTCACCCTTCTCACCCTTAGACATTTTGTGAAGCATATATCATGGATTCCCCCCTGAGGACTTTGCTATCATAGTGTGTTTGACTTAATGGGGATGTTCACATTACAGCAGTTGTGTGTCACCTCCTTCAGAGTCCTCAAGCTATGCCATGCCTAATGGGGTTCCAGTATCTGTGTGCTTTTGAGTATATCATCCATTTTCACACAGGACTAGGTACAGTCAAGTATGCCAGAGAGATATAATTTAGTTTTGTTTTAGAGGTGTGTTGATCAAATCACTTTTTAATTATTGCCCAATTATTGGATATACTGGCGTGCTTATGCCAGAGGTACATTGATTCACTGTTCAGAGTGGGTCAGAGCCAAAGGTAATATGGGGGCTTGACTGATTGCCTGCATGAGCAAATATTGATTAGGCATGTAAATTTAGGGGGTTACTCACTATTGAGCTGAAGGATACAGCCGTTGCTTCAGTTGATCCATCGGCTTTCTTCGGGCGCCGAGCCCTTCGGTTCAGTCGAACCGAAGGGCTGCTGTATGGGCTATTCAGCAACCCTTCGGTTCAGTCGAACTGAAGGGCTGCTGTATAGGCTATTCAGCATAGCCCATACATCAGCAAAAGGCGGCCGAGCCGAACGCATGTGCTTCGGCTCGTCTGAGCCGAATTAAGAGCCGAAGTCGGGTGAACGGCCTGCCGTTCTCCCCACAAATTACAGCTGGGCGGAGCCAGCCGTGATCTCACGGTTGGCTCCGCCCAGTTGTAATGAGAGATCAGCGTCCCCAAATGGGGATGCAGATCTGTCATTAAACAATAACAACTGGGCGGAGTCGGCAGCAACATCACGGCCGGCTTCGTCCAGTTGTTGTTCATTGGCTGGGACCTGCTAGAAAAATCTAGTAGGTGCCGGCCAATAGGAAAGAGTTGTCAGAGCTAGCTTTCACTGCTAGCTCCTCCCAATTGTTTTTCTTTTGCTGGCATCTATGCTGGCGTTTTTTAAAATTATTTTCAATTTTCTTTTTTTTTTGTCTTTAAACTATTTTAATTATTTTTTAATTTTTCTACATTTAAAAACAATGTTTTTCTTTTTTTCCTTTCACTTATTTCTTATTCTGCCCATTACCTCGGAGGTTAGGGTTAGGGCTCGGCGGCATTCGGCTATTCACTTACTGCCCTTCAGCCCCTATGAGAATAGGGGTGAACGAAAGCGAGTGAGCTGTCGGAGCTTCGGCTCAGCCGATCCAGATGTTGATCCAGATGTTTGAGTCTAACTCCTGCACTTCGGCCCAAATTCGGACAAAACGTTGTGAATCCGAACATTTGGATGCATCTGAATGTCCAAATTCTAATGAGGCAGAATACAAACGAATCCGAATGTTCTTTTAACGAAAAATTTAGGATCATCCGAATTTCGCTCAAATTAAACTAAATCGGACACATGACTGTTTTCTGGCCAATAAGAAAAACCAATCTAAAGCTAAAATGAAATTCTGAAAGATCTGAATCCAAATAATGATAGGAAAAAGTGTTCATACCCACAACTAAACACATTTTTTGTCTACTACTCATCTCCCTTCTGTAGCTTCCATGAAGAAGGACCCTACTGGGTTAGCCTACTGGGTTAGCAACCCGTGGAATCCAGCTCTCAGAAATAGGGATTGCTTCCTGATAGTTTTGGGAACAGGATTCTGTTATGGTGATGATGAAGAAAAAGCCAATCTTGTACTTGAACAGGTACACAAATGAAAAGGAAGTTTGGAAGCAGAGGCATAACTAGAAACCTCAGGGCCCCGGTGCAAGAAATGATTAAGGCCCCCCCCCCCACCCAAAAAATTGTTGGCCGCGGGGCAAGAAATGATTAAGGCCCCCCCCCCCACCAAAAAATTGATTTTAATATTTTTAAAAAAATGTATGTACGTTGTGACTTTCAGGGCTAGTTCACACCAGCCCCAGTGCGTTCCGGCCCGATTCAGTGCTGGAACGCACTGAATCGCATCCCGGCTGGCTTACTGCATTCTGTGGTGGAAGGGGGCGTGGCGGTCCATTGAAGTCAATGGCACTTATGGCACGCCCCCGGCCACAGTGCGTTCACCTGCACCAGGACGCGTGGCAAAACAATGCCAGCGTTCCGGTCCTCTCTAGGCCCCCCCAACTAGCGGAACACAAGGGCCCGGTCGCAAATGCGAACACTGCAACCTTGGTATTACCATCAGTGCCAGTATCTGCAATCAGTATTGGGGCATTCTCACGAGTACTCATGAAAATGCCCAGTATTGGCACTGGTGCATCCCTACTTAATAATGTAATCTATTGATGGGACTTGTAGTCCTACAAAGTTGGTGCTAATCTGCATTGCTGTATAATCGTTATACAGCAACGCAGCATACTACCAGCACAAATACTACCAGAAATCCCAGCAATACATTCTAATGTAAATGGTATCACCAGCCTCTCCCCTGCCCCCCCCCCCTGGTCCAGCCTTCACCCACACCAGTCTTACCTGACTCCTGCAGCAACTACTTCCTCTTCTTGACCAGGGGGCACATTCTACTGACATTCTATTACACTAGTGCCCCATCTAAGGGGCGTGTCCATGATTGCCTGTGTTCAGAGGAAGGAGACGTAGGTTGGCTGACACTGACATCTAGTGGTGGAAGGGAATTCAGCTCCGGATTGAAGGTGAATATTGCTGTAAAGATTATTATGTATCACCTGCCATGCTGAGCGTCAGTGACGGGTGTCACAGTCCGATGCTGAGTGCGGGTGACAGGAATGGATTATCTGGAGCTGGAACGGTAGACGTCCCAGGCTTTTGGCATACACAGATCTCCGCTGTCATATTCTAGTGTTTGTTTTGTCTATCCGGCACTTTATAATCTGTCATCACAACAGTTAACAGCGTGGTATTGTATAAACTATAAACAGAGACTCCGGGTTGGGGAAGGAGGAAGCATTCAAGCAGATTAAACTTCGCCTGGCGGTGGCTAGGATGAGATATAGACTATTAAATTCTATTAGAGATTTTAATTTTTCACAGTGATGTATTTTTAGATATAGTTACATGTGGATTTATCGTTTTACAAAGCATGACATATACAATCAATATAAAATGTCAGTCTAAACTGGCAACATTATGGTGATGAGATAATCTGAAAATCAAATTCTGAAAATTTGGAAAGGTAACTTTACCACTAAACAGATTAAAGTTGGATCTACAATCTGGGTGTGCATTCAATGTGTGCACAGTAGTACAAGACTTGTGACCCATCTAATCAAACCAACCAGGTCTATGCAAAAATGGTAGCATTTTGGCAGATTCTTATCAGCTGTCTTACTTGGGGGGTGGGTTATTCACAAAACTGCTGAAGGCAGCCGAGTGAATAAGCGTGAAGAACGACGTTTGGCTCTTCACTCAGATTCAGCTATTCTGCTTGGTACCTCCAAGTGACCGAGCAGAATAGAACATAAGTGAAATGTAAAAAAATAAAAATAATTCTACATTTATTTTAAAAATGGAAATAAATAGGATTTAAAAAAAAAATATTTTAAAGAAAAAAGAACAAGTGGGCGGAGCTAGCGGTGACAGCTAGCTGTGCCCAACTGTTTCTTATTGGCCAGCACCTGCCAGAATCTTCTAGCAGGTCCCGGCCAATGAAAAACAACTGGGCGGAGCCTGCTGTGACATCCTGGCTGGCTCCACACAGTTGTTATTGTTTAATGACAGATCAGTGTCCCCAAGTCATTTGGGGATGCTGATCTATCATTACAACTGGGTGGAGCAAGCCATGAGATCACGGATGGCTCCGCCCAGCTGTTATTTGCATGGAGATCGGTCGGCTTCTCCACGCTTCGGCTGTCACTTCGGCTCAGTAGAGCCGAAGCATATGCCTTAGGCTCGGCTGAGCCGCTCGGCTGCCTTCAGCTGCTGTATGGGCTGTCATTTGTTCTCCCCGCTTCGGCTGTTACTTCAGCTCAGACAAGCCAAAGCACATGCCTTCGGCTTGGCTGAGTCGCTCGGCCACCTTCGGCTGCTGTAGGGCTACAGTGAATAGCCCATACAGCAGCCTTTCAGTTTGACTGAACCGAAGGGCAGAGGTGGCTGAAGCGAGCTGAAAGATCAGCTGAAGTTACAGCTGGATCCTTTGGCTCTTTAGTGAATAACCCCCTTGTGTCTAAAATAAAGTTTTTTCCCTGTCAGATCAACTTTCATCCAGAAGAAGAAGCTCCAATTATCATTCATCATTACAACATCATTATAAGTGACTTTTCACCCTTTGTGGGCTGTGGTATTGGTTTGTTTATAGTATTAATTGTTAACTGTAAAACGTCGCTACAATAAGCTGCTTCATCTGCTGTCATTTGGCATCAGTACTGACACAATAAAACACTTGTGTAGCCCTTTAAATATACACAGTTGTATATGAAAAAGAAAGGTATAGCTATAAAAATAATACACTTAAATTAAATGTAAGGATGTAGAAATATCAAGGATTAAGTCAACATTTTAATGAGGTTTAAAATACAAGTTCTATAAAATGTTCTATATTATGTTTGTGTCATGTCAACTTTGCTATCACAGTTTCACTCGTCTACATTCTGGTTTTCTTGTTTACTGCCTTGTACTTTTTTTAATCTTTTCATTCCTTTATATATATTAAATATAATAAAAAGGCTAACAAAATGAGAACACATCATGCACGAAATCCTACTGTATATGCCAGAACCACTGCAAACTATAAAAAGGTTTTACTGTCTCTGTACTTTTTCATAAACCTGTATGCATATTTAGTAAAAAGATTATGTTCAAGAGTGTGAGGTCTTACAGCCACACCCATAAAGCAATATTTAGACAAAAGAGACCGTTCCAAAGCACATTTGCTGCTCATCTTGGAAAGACTCAACACATATGCTATGCTATTGGAATCAACAGGCATTATCTCCATTGCAGTCCTCTCCTCGTTGCTCGTTTTTCTCCTGCGACCCCTTAGGGGGGAACCAAGGTCGTGACTATTGAAGCCTCTGCACTCCAATGGGAGAATAGTTGCTGCTATATTCATATATGGATACAATCATCCACATCATTGGATTATGTTCCTCCTGATGAAGCCACGGCTGTGGTGAAATGTGTAGAGGATTTTCCACAACAATAACCGCCCATTGATTCCAACTAAGCACTCATTCACCATAACTTGTCACCATCTCTGTATATGAGTATGCAAGGTTTATGCTTACCAAGTTTAGGCTGAGCACCGAAAAGCATATATGTTTTTATGTTTTGTATTTTTAATGTCTTTAATAAAATATAATATTTGTACACAATTTTAATTGTCTGTGAAGTTCCTATAATTGCCTAAAAATCCCTCCTTGACTTCCAGGCCTTAGCCTTTTGGCTTCAGAACTTTCTCTTTTGTCTACATAAACCTGTATACATAAGCATTAGCAAAGTAATAAGCAAGAATGGTACTTCCTCAAGTTGGTTATGTCAAAGGCACATCACTCGGTAAAAGAGGGATCCCAACTGAATCCCACTCAGTGAAGGTCAGAGAGACCCACAGTAAATTGGTAAGCCATTACAAATTCACTAAGTAAGTAGGTCTGTACAACACTTTGTGGATTCCTGGTAACAATTCACTTGTTTCTAATCAGCTTGGATGAATTATGGTTTGAATAATCCATGTGCTTGTGAATCATTTAAAATTCTGACTGCATTTACCTTGAAGTGAACCTACCTGCAGATATATGTTTTCATGTTAAATGCATACAGTATTTGCTAAGTAATGTAAGTATAACACTCACAGACATTTAGTACTTCTCTCAGAATGTTCCATACTTACAATGATTCAGCCTGGCCCATTGGCGCTACTACAGTGCTTACAGCAATCTTCTGGGTCTTGCATGGCACTGAACTGAATGGCTTTTCGTTTGTCCTGAAAACACAGGGGTTCACTCAGCACAACAACCATTCAGAGAATGCCTAGTATTTTTATCAATGTATACAAGGCATTCTATGATTGGATGAGAGGTGGTGATGTCATGATCTGCCCCTCGTCCAAACAGAGAACAGCTTGTTTTTATTGATAAAAATTCTAGGCATTCTATGAAAGGTCGCTGAGCCAAGCAAGTGACCCCTGTGTTTTCAGAACAGATGGGAAGCCACTTAGCTCAGCAGTGGATCCCCACTAACCCAACCCCATTCTTTTTTACAAAGCAAGTAGCCTGGCACATTGGAATGTTTGATATCAGTTTTTGTTTTATTATTTGTGTCTTTTGTTTTAAAAAAAAAACCTTAGTACAGGGTGTACAAGTGGCATGAGATCCACAAATCATGATTTTTCTACAGACAGAGCACAAAAAAGCTGATTCATTTCAGATTCCCTCTGTGACTTCCTCCACTGACCCATACATTTGTATGTGTAAAAAACAGGCATTTTTAAGCAAATCCGGTAAATATGGACTGGAAAAAACGTGAAAATTAGCTTACGGCTTCATCTGCTTACTGGAAATAAGAAAACATAACATTAATACTTTTAAAGACTTAACGATATCAAATTAAGAAATAATAGTTATGCAAAACCACTATACATCCCCTTTTGTGCTGTTAAATAATGATCAAAATTAACAAAAAGTATGTAGCTAGTTCTACATTTTCTACCTGTTTTGCACCTGTGAGTGCATAGGCAAGCAGATTTGGTCTTCATATAATCATAGTTCCAATATTGAACATTCGACTAATCATATTTGACTAATGTAAAACATGTCAATTGATATTCATAGTCATAGTCATAATTGGATCACAAAATGCCAATGTTAAATGATTAGCTCCAAAATACTCTACTCCAAGTTCATTGTGTTTGGATATGTAATTCTAACTATAAAGCTATTTCTTTTGCGGCTTTATTTTAAACATTCCAATTCTCTGGGTGCTGGATAAATTCAGCAACCCACTGAATCTATTTTATCACCTTGGTTGTAAATTTGCAACTTACACAGTTTTCAGTGGTTGTCGCCATCCAACTGTGGGTAATGTGTTGACTGTTGAGAATCATGATTGTAGTCATAATGTGGAAAAGTGTGCTGATGTAACAACTGAACTCATCTTTCTTAAAAATTCATTTCAATTTTATTGTTCATTTGTCCTTTTCAGAGTAGGTTTTATAAGAAAAAAATGAGCTTCTGCGACGCAAACCTGGTTTATGTTTTTTTTCCAGTTCTTTATTTTTCACTGCAACATAGAGATATACAGCATGCCCTAGACTTTAGACAATGTAAAAACATAAAATAACTGTGTCTAGACAGGTTTCATTAAGGGAAGAAAAATCCAGATACATGTAAAAGATGAATAAATAAATCTGATTTTGTGTTACAGCATCAACTAAATAGTACTGATCCTGTACCGAGAAATATTTGCATTTGTATATTCTCCAGGAGAGCTTTTGATCTACATCTCAACTTCAACCAAACAGTAAGTACCCTGGAATGTATGTTAAGGCCTGTCAGGGTTTCTTACA
Organism: Nanorana parkeri; assembly: GCF_000935625.1. NCBI lineage: Eukaryota > Metazoa > Chordata > Amphibia > Anura > Dicroglossidae > Nanorana > Nanorana parkeri. The sequence goes on along the minus strand of NW_017306871.1, from coordinate 348,770 downwards.
CTTCCACCTCCAGTTGACTGTGCGTGGCTTGTGTTGCATTATGTTTAGCACTGTTGTTCCTCTTTGGCACCCTCTTATGACCAAACACATAAACAACATAATTCTGCAACTACTGGCAACTCCTAGCAAATTCCTGTCTCAGAGTGATGAAGCAAAAACCAGTTCACTATTTAACCTTCAGCTTATCCATTCCATCTATGCCCTTGCATGTGTTCTTATCCACAAAGTGCTGTGCTGTGCTGTTATTCCTGTTTTCCGTGAAAGACCCTGCCTGACTGATCTCCTGGTTCCTGACTCTGCTTTTGTTTCCATTCATGCTGGACCTGATTCAGCTGACTACCCACTTTGGCGTCTGACCTCTGGCTTGTCATCGACTACGTTCTGGACTTTCTCCATTCCTCTTTGCCATTTTTGTTTATTGTTTTTCTCAATAAACTCATTTTATCTTTAATCTGCACTTAAGTTTCTGTCTTGGTTCCCTAACAAAGCCAAGTTAAAGTCAGTCAACCTACCAGTTTTAGTGAGTAGATCCCCCTTTTGACACAAAAACAGCCCTGACCTGTCGAGGCATTGACTCCACTAAGAACCTCTGAAGGCATGCTCTGTTATCTAGCACCAAGCCTTCAGAAGCACAAGCTTTAAGCCCTGTAAGGTGCAAGGTGGGGCTTCCGTAGATTGGACTTTTCTTTCCCAGCACATCCCACAGATGCTTGATTGAGATTGGATTAAGATCCAGAGTTTTTGGAGGCCAAATCAGCACCTCAAACTCATTGTTGTGTTACTCAAACCATTCTTGGACCATTTTTGCAGTGTAGCAATGCACTTTATCCTGCTGAAAGAGTCCACTGCCATCAGGGAACACCATTTCCATTAGGGGTGTACTAGGCCAGCAACAATGTTTAGGTAGGTGGTACATGTCCAAGTAACATCCACATGAATGGCAGGACCCAAAGTTTCCCAGCACAACATTGCCGAACGCATCACACTGCTTCCGCCGGCTTGCCTTATTCCCATATTGCATCCTGGTGCCACTTCTTCCCCAGGTAAACAACAACACACACACCTGGCCATCCACATTTTGTAAAAGAAAACATGGTTCATTAAACCAGGCCACCTTCTTCTATTGCCTTGTGATCCAGTTCTAATGCATGCCCTTCTCAGTGGTTTGATCCACTGGCCCCCTATGTCACTGCTGTAATCTCTACTGACATCGGAACGGTGGGAGGAACAACAATGTGCAGCAGGAGACCAGAATTTAAGCAATTCCAGCAATGGTGGATTTAATCCTTTCCCTGCCTAAGGCATATGGTGGTGCACAACTGTTTCCAGCTGCCTGCATCAGAATGGCTTACGGTGGTGGATTTTTCCCTTCTGCTATAAGCTCATGGTAGATTTAGCGACCATTAAATTATATCAGAAGGATTCTCCTGACAGACCTCTATAAAAGAATAGCTGTCAGCCTCTGATGACAACTGTTCATTAAAATTGCCCTCCCCTCCCCCACCGCCCCTACCATCAACGCTGGCCGCTGTGATCTGACAGCCTCTCCTTCCCTCTCCTTCCCACCTGGAGAAGGTGGCAGAGGCAGCTGTGGATCCAAGGATAAACAGACTGCTGCAGCCAGTGGGGGGCAAAGGAGGGAGGTGACAAATTCAGGATGCCAAGTGGGGAGGAGAGAGCAGAGCCGCTGTCAGATTTTGGAGAGCGGGTCTGTGCATGGCCAAGTGGTTCAGGATGCCAGGCGGAGGATTGATAAATATGTGTAATATTTACCAATCATTCCATGTGCAGAACAAACTCTGGACTAATCGCTGATCTCTATATCTATATAAAATTGGAAAATTGTATACTCACCTACCGGTAATTTTTCCTTTCCTGACACCAATACATGGCAGCATACAAATGGGTATGGCTCCCCCCACCCAATCACAGGGCCAGTTATAATATGAATTAAAACACGCCTCCCAAGGCAGCCATTCTCATAACAAGTACTCAATGCAAAAGCTATGGGAGGGTACCGTATGCTGCCATGTGTTGGTGTCAGGAAAGGAAAATTACCAATAGGTAAGTATAAAAATTTTCGTTTTCTTGACTTCAACATAGCAGCATACCAATTGGACATAGTGATCACAACCAGGGAGGGTAATACTAAGATATTTATTTATTTTATTTTACATAATAACAGATATTCAAAAAATACACATAGAGCAAAGCAGCACTGCAAAGCCATATGAAATATTAGCACATTAACTTCTTAAACTAACTATTGAAAGAAAATGGAGTGGATCCTACTTGTCATCTTGTCCATGCAAGTGATCATTCCAGTACAACCATAGTTTCTGATGGTGCAGTTTGTCCGCAGTCACAAGACCAAGCAAGTGTCTCAACATGTTGCTGTACTGGAGGAAGCATCCGAACATGAAAGGACCCAGGGAGACCATTTCCTGCACCCCAAACACTATAGCCATTGGGAGGCTTCCCTTATAAGATTGCATTTAGCCACCTGAACAAAGGGAACTTCGCATTAGGAGAGGCTGAAACTGTGCGGCCAGAGGAAACCGGCAAGGTGAGGGTAAACATCATAAGTATTATTAGTATAACCGACTTGAGCAGTTAGGACAGAAAAAGGCTGCTCCACGTCTTTTTTTCCAACTTCTTGGTGGAAGGGTTCCTCTTTAAAATTCCTACCAGACCTTAAGGGAATGTCTTTGCGGGGGAACCCCACACACTTTTTTTTAAATGTAACTTGGGGTCCCTACTAAAATTCCTACCAGACCTGAAGGGTCTGGAATTACTTTTGGGGGGAACCCCACACCTTTTTTTTTTTAAATGGGGTTCCTGTTAACATTTTTACCAGGCCTAAAGGGTCTGGTATTGTTTCGGAGGCGGAAGCGCACGCTTTTTTTTCTTTATAAATGTCATTTGTTTCTTTATAAATGTCACTTTTTGCTGCAGCAGGTTCTATACATCGTACAGATCCACTACTTTACAGACAGTTTAAGCGGATCCCCCAGGCACGATATTTAAATTAATTTTTATTGTTTTGCTTTAAGAAATGTTAAAAGCACTGCTCCTTTAAAAACTGTATTTTTTAAAAGTGTTCTTTGCATTGATACATGTCCCCCAGGGCAGTACCCGAATCCCCATACACTTTTTATGGCCAATAACTTGCATATAAAGGAGAATTATGACATACAGCATTTTAAATGTACTTTTTACCGTTATTCTGCTAGTAGTATTCTTTGCTTCCAAAGCAACTGCACATAAGAGATATCCTTATTTCAGAAGTCAGTTAAGAGCCACCAACAGCCCTACCCCAGTTTGAATCTTCACAGGGGGCGGCAACAATGGTTGTAACCCGCCCTCTCCTTTCTTTCAAGCTCATAATCTTCGTGTGGCCGTGCTTTCCAAATGGGTGCACACCTGCTTTCAGACCTGAGCGTGTACGTGCTCGCATGCGTCTGTTTCCATGACAACATGACGCTACACAGCGGGAAATAGTGGCGGTGGCACAGTGAGATGAGACATGCTGCAGGACAGCGCTGAAGGATGGAGCTGTAGGAATGGAGCTGCTGCGCATGTGCGAGTATTCATGAACGCGCAGCAGCTCCTTTGTAGCTCTGTACCCGCCTTCGTCCTCGCCTCCGTCCTCGCTTCTGTTCTCTGTCCCCTCTTCTCCACACTTCTACACTGCAGTTGTCAGTCAAAGGGAGGGGAGGATACCGGCAATATTGTTGGGATCGCTTCACAGCACGAGGGTTAGCCCCGCCCACACCATGTTATAGCGAATCCTGAATTTATGGTAGATTTTTGATTACAGGAGTACATTTCAAAATGTACTCCCGTACTATTTGGAATCTAAAAATGCCATTAACAGTGTACCCCATAGTTCTCCTTTAAGCCTTCAAAAGGGGGACATTCAATTTTCAGAGTTCTGGTCCCATAGACTTTCATTGAGTCGAAGTTGGAGTTCAAACTTTTTCCATGTTCGAAAGTTCGAACTCAAACCGAACTCGGTTGTGTTCAGCCCATCACTATTCAACAGCAGTTTTGTTTATTTGGAGGTTATCTTTGAATTATTACTTAGAATCATACATACATTATTTGCTTATATTAAACATTGGTGCACATAGTTTTCTTTTTTTTTTTCTTGTTTGCTTCTGTATTTGTGACTTGAGTCACATTCAAAATTTGCTAGGTTGCATAACATTTATTTTAAATCTAATTTCAACAAACCACAAATCATATTATCCTAAGGTATTGTTGGTCCATCCATATATTGGCTCTGTTCCAATTCACCCAGTAATATTCTGCATAAAATGTATCATGTACAATTATCATCATTTGCTAGGACAGACTGTAGAATAATTAACATGCATGAATTTCACAGGTTACCAGTGTCTGTAACAATTTGTGTTTTTATTTCTAATTAACACATTCCATTGCAAAGGAGCTATTCAAACTTTGTATAATTGGCTAGACAATGTGTACTTCAGAGAAAAATGTAATAATAATTAAGGTAATAACTTTATATTTTCCTAAGCATGAAATTATTAAGATTAAAGTGAAATGAAATGTTTTTCCTTTCAAATAATTTGTAAATTGAAAGTTACATCATTAGCATATCTATAAATAAATGATGCTCTGTAAACCTTGAAGGAAATTTGACTGAAAAAATAGTAATGAAGACAACAAATATTAGTACATTATTCCAAAAGAATTATTGTTTGTGTGTTAATGGATTAACCTCTTGAAGTCCACGGTGTTAAACCCCCCTTCCTGCCCAGGCCATTTTTCAGTATTCAGCCCTGCAGTACTTTGACTGACATTTATTGCGTCATACAAAGCTGTACTGAAATACATTTTATACCATTTTTATGGGGACAGATAGAGCTTTTTTTGGTGGTATTTAATCAACACTGGGGGTTTTTTAGTTTTTACTATGTAACAAAACAAGTACCTTACATTTTGAAAAAAAACCTGTTTCCCTATGAAATGTTATGAAACATTTATTATCACCCCAATTTTTTGGTAAAATATAAAAGATATATATAGGGGCCTATTCACTAAGCTGCCGTAGGCAGCCGAGTGAATGACCGACCTGAAGTGAAGTGAGCCGAACACTGTTTGGCTATTCACTTCAGGCTGGTACGGCTGATTTCAGCCGTACATTGGCTGATTTCAGCCGTACATCGGCTGAAACCAGCCGTACATCGGCTTGCTTCACGTGGCTTCGGTTCGGCCGAACATGCTCAGCATGTTCGGCCGACCCGAAGTGCAGAAGGAGTTCGATTCAGCCGATCCAACATCTGGATCGGCTGAGCCGAACTTCCGGCAGGCTACTCACTGCTGTTCGGCCTATTCTTAAAGATGCCGAACAGCAGTGAGTGAATAGCCGAATGCCGCTGAGCGGCATTCGGCTCGGCTGTTTTGCTCGGTCCCTTAGAGGTACCGAGCAGAACAGAAAAAGAGTTAAAAAAAGGAAAAAAAAAAGTAAATAGAAAACGATTGTGCGGAGCTAGCAGTGACAGCTAGCTCCGCCCAATAGTTTCCTATTGTCCGGCGGCTCTGATGCTGTAAAAAAAAACGAAAAAAAAAACATTGCTCTACCCGAAGGATCGTCCGAAGCTACGGCCAGATCCTTCGGCAGCTTCGTAAATAGATTCCATATATATCTATCTACCAGACATGTGCATTCGGATTTGGACGCACCTGCAAATCAGTGAAAATCAATTGATTTAGCGGTTTGTCCGAATCCGAAATAGCACATTTTTCATATGGCCGCATATATGAAAACTATATTTGGGCATACATAACACGTGCCCAATGTCATCTTGGAGGCAGAGCGTATAACGTCACATGATGATGACGTCACACGCTGACCAAGCGATGGCCATTTTGGCTGCCAGTGCATTCTTTGCATGCGTGCTGCCATTTTGGAGTATATCTTGGTGTATAGCAAGATACACTCCAAGATGGTGGCATGGATGAACAGAACGCGTTTTTCGTTTTCATATGTTTTGTCAGAAAACTGTTTTTTTTTTTTTGCATGCACATGTCTAATTTATACTGTACCTGGGGTGCCGTAGGCAGCCGAGTGAACAACCGACCTGAAGTGAAGGGAGCTGAACCCTGTCCGGCTATTCATTTCAGCCCTGTACGGCTGAAAACAACTGTACATTGGCTGCCTTTGGCTCCCTTCACTTCTCTTGGCTGAAGAGAACATGAAGAACATGTTTACCTCAGCCGATCCAACATTTGGGTCAGCTGAGCTGCACCGTCAAAAGGAACAATTTGACAGGTGGCATATGGGCAGAGCAAACGGTAAAATGAACACTGGCTCTGCCCATTGTTGTCATTAGGCAGGCATCTGTCAAATTTCTATTGGGAGGTCCTGGCCAAATGACAACAAATGGACGGAGCTAGCAATGACATCACCACTGGCTCCACCTATTTGGCTGGGACCTCTCAATATCAATTTGACAGGTCCCTGCCGAATGACAACTTATGGGGGGAGCTAGTGGGGACATCACCGCGGGCTCCTCCCGTTTGTTGTCATTTGGTTGGGACCTCTCAATAGCAATTTGACAGGTCCCAGTTGAATGACAACAAATGGGCGAAGCTAGCGGTAACATTGCCGTTAGCTGCGCCCATTTTTTGTCATTCGGCCGCCACCTGTCATATTGTTCATTTTGACAGGTGCAAGATTTCGGGTTGAGTCAGCGACCACGCTGTTTTTTTTTTTTTTTAAATGCATTTACATTTTGGCGGAGAATGATCTTTGGCTTCGGCAGACCATTCGCCTTACTTTGGCTGTGTGTTTGGCTTAGCCGAGCCAAAGCATATGCATTTAGCTCAGCTGAGCTCTTTGGCTGCCTTCGGCTGCTGTATGGGCTATTGTGAATAGCCCGTACAGCAGACCTTCTGTTTGGCTGAACCGAAGGCTTCCCACAGCTGAAGCGAGCCAGAGGATTAGCCAAAGGTTTGTTAGTGAATAACCCCCTTAGTGTGTACCTGAACTCAAAATGTGAAGATTTGCTATGTTATAAGCAGCATATGGAAATGTTAATGGTGCCTAAACAGTACCATGAAAGATGTACCCTTTGTCTTCAATTCCTCCAGAAAAACAACACATCTAAGGCACTGCTGCCTCTGACTGCTAGTCTCAAGACATTTGAAGTAAAATTAGGTGATGTTAGTATTGTGCTGCTCACTGACCACTGAAGGGTCTGACATGAGTAAGCATAACACTAACCTCTACCTCTGCATCCACACAGAAACACACTTGACTGACTTTTTTGGGGCACAGCTTCTAGAGTTTAGTGTATACCCAGATTAAAGTGAACCTTATTTTTTTTTTAAATGCCATACATGATACAATTTGTCAATAGCATTAATATATCAGTTTCATGTATGCTTTCTTTATGCTTGATTACCTTCATTGGGCTGCAGAGGTGACATTAGGGTTGTAATAGACACCTCAAACACAAAAATTCCCCAGCACATTTACCAGCTAGCCTGCAAAAATTGTTTACACTGCCTCATAACTTGGGTTCAAAACTGAACTTGTAGTTGCATAACTTTTGCAAATTTTGTAGAAGCCACACTGCCTCGTCAAGGCTCCTCTGTGCAGTGTGGTCCTAACCCTAATCTATGAGAGCCTCCATCCTATATATAGCAATGGACAAATTGAGTGCAGGTATGCCTGGGGGTAGCTCATCCCTCCTTAAAGGCACAGGGACACAACGGAAGCCCAGCACATAACAATGGCAGTTGATGCTCCCAATGTGTCCCACACCAAATCGAGCAAAACAAATATGGCATCCACATGTATCAAATCACATCACAATGGCGGCTGAAGCCCCCAGTGTGTCTCCACACCAAATCCAGCAAAACAACAATGCATCCACACAAATCAATTTGTAACTAGCTTTCAAAGTAAGGTGCACATGGAAAGTCTTTTCACAACACAAAAGTCTCTGTTCTGGGCTTCTGGATTGTCCCTGTGCTTTTATGGAGGGATGGGCTACCTCCAGGCCCACATTCCCACATACATGCACATAGGAATGCACACGTCGGGTACGCCTGTGTATGAAAACAATGACTGCGCAACACATGTTAGTTCCCAGTTAGAAAGGATAACTTGCCACATACTTGTGGCAGGGTTAACTTGTAATTCTTTCTAACTTGCTGCACACAAGTTGTAGACTTGCAGAACACTTGCAGCACAAGTTCTAGTTGACATTTTTTGAATTTGTAGCAAATGTGCTTGACAAGTCTACAGCAGGAGTCCTGCAGGTCTTAGCAAGAGCTCTGCAAGTGTACAGCACTTTTGCAAAGCACATTGATCTGGAAACTTGCAATGCAGACCTGCTGTAATTGTGCAACAAAATTGTGAAGCTTGGCAAGTCTAGCAATAGTTTTGCAAGTCATTTTCTAACTTGCAGCTCAATTGCTTGCTATCTGGGGTATTGCCATGCACACCAGAATGAGAGCAATCATTTTAAGGCCATTATTTATGTTTAACTCTAAAGTGATGACCAATAAAAGCTTTTAAAGTGTCACCTATAGACAGTTTTGGGTACCAAAGTTTTTTGTTCTTTCACGGAAGCACACAATTTTGATGCTTGACATATTAGGTATCTATTTACTCTACATTCCCTACCACTACACTGTCTTAAGCATGATACATTTCTAATTAGTAATTTGAAAAGTCATAAGTAATGTGACTATAAACAGAGTCAAACAAATACCAAAGACATTTGACATTTATGAATACCTTAATCTGTATGTGATTTGATGACAGTGTTCAATTTTCCATAGTGAGTAGATACATAATACACATACAGGGTTATTCACAAAGCTGCTGAAGTGAAGTGAGCCGAATGCTGTTCGGCTTTTCACTTCAGGCTTGTACAGCTGATTTCAGCCGTACATCGGCTGAAAGCAGCCGTACATCGGCTGAAATCAGCCGTACATCGGCTTGCTTCGGCCGACCCGAAGTGCAGAAGGAGTTCGACTCAGCCGATCCAACATCTGGATCGGCTGAGCTCAACCTCCAGCAGCCTACTCGCTGCTGTACGGCCTATTCTCATAGGGGCCAAACAGCAGTGAGTGAATAGCCGAATGCTGCTGAGCGGCATCCGGCTCAGCTATTCTGCTCACTACCTCCATGGTACCGAGCAGAATAGAAAAACAGTTAAAAAAAGTAGAAAAAAAGTAGAAAACGATTGGGCGGTGCTAGCAGTGACCGCTAGCTCCACCCAACTGTTTCCTATTGCCCGAGATCTGCTGTCATTACAATGAGAGCTTGGCGAAGCCGGAGGTGATATGACTGCCAGCTCCGCTGAGCTCTCATTGTAATGACAGTTCTGTGTCCCCTGGTTACTGTGTAACCAGGGGACGCTAAACTGTCATGAGAGCTCAGTGGAGCTGGCAGTGATATCACCGCTGGCTCCACTGAGCTCTCATTGTAATGACAGTTCAGCGTCCCCTGGTTAACAGGTAACCATTCACACAAGTAGAAGGACGACTCGTGCCTAACGATATGCATTTCCAGACTATGGAGCCTTTATGTGACAGTCCATTGAATGTCGCCTTGCCTCCTGCTTATTGCACACAAGCCTATAAAATTGTGTGACAAATTAGATTTTTCTAATGACCAGTTTTGTGCTACATAAGGTGCCCTGCATTCATCCTGTGTACAGATAATTGTGTAATCACATACATATAATCCAATTGTTCATTGCACCCCATTTTACCCCATCTGTCCTCACACTGCCTCTGATTAAATCTCTTATTGCAGCAGGGTACGATGTATCACCTGGTAAACAGGGGACGCTGGACTGTGATTACAATGAGAGATCAGTGGAGCCGGTAGTGATATCAGTAACCAGGGGACGCTGATCTGTCATTGCAAGTGGCCGGAGCCATCCGTGGGATGATGGCTGGCTCCGCCCAGCAGTCAGTAGCATGCTTTTGGCCGGCCAATGGCCGGCCGTTCGGCCCGATTCGGCTTTCACCTCTGCTCAGTTGAGCCGAAGCATATGCCTTAGGCTCGACCAAGCTGCCCGGCCAACTTCGGGAGCTGTACGGGCTACAGTGAATAGCCCGTACAGCAGCCCTTTGGTTCTACTGAACCAAAGGGCTCAGGCGGCCGAAGCTAGCCGGTGCTACGACTGATCCTTCGACAGCTTTGTGAATAACCCCCATAGAAATCATTGGCTTGCATCAGGGTGGTAATTTGGTACGCTAATTTAAAATAAGATTTTGGCTTGAATTGACATGTGCCTCAGTTAACTTTGTATGAGTCCGAGCTTTCTGTTGATCAGCCAGCTAGTCAGCACATAGAAATCCCATCTGGAGTCTAGCTACTTGAATACATGAATACATAGCAGTTACAAGGTTTTCTTTAATACTTAGATGAAGTGAATACCTTGGACATTTGCCATATCTCATTAAATTTACTTTTTCTTACTTAGAACAATCTATTCATATGCATGGGAACTGTGTATTTCTTAAAGTGGCTAATGTTTTCAATTCATATAGTTAATTTGCACCTAGAATTAGTTTTATGTTTACATGTTAAGTGCATGGCTGCTGTTATGGAAATTCGCTTGGTTCAACGCACAAATCCATGCCGCACTAAACTGCGCCAAAGTATGTCAAACACAAAGAATTTCCCCCGTGCTTAAAAGCACAGTTGTATTACGCTCTTTTGTGCAAGGACTGGAAGAACCTCTGTAGAGTCATGTAGAGTTAGGACACAGGAGACAGGCGTTGCTTGCTTGCTGCTTCCATTCTAAGAGAGATCAGCACAGGTATTTGTTTATTGTTCCCCCGTGCTTAAACAGGAAGTGATGTCAGACAGGAAGTGATGTGTCACAGCAAACCAGGAAGTGATGTTAACAACCAACATCACTTCCTCAATACATAGCCAGTCAACAAAGCACATGTAGTAGAAGTGGTGTGCACAGAATTAAACCCGTGTGCACAGCCACATGTTTTCCTAGCCACCATCTTTCCATACCCACAAACACGATCTCCCATTAGCACTGGAGCGAACCTTATCCAGCATTGCTCAGTGAGCAATGCCCAATAACGTTACTATGATTCTCATGCGTGCTTATTTACAGGGACAACGTCATATGATCTCCAGCGGTTGATCAGGCGCACTAGAGACAACAAACGCACGTTTCTTTCATATAGGCAGATATGTATCTTAAATAATACTATGTCCTCAAAGCAAGTTGTATACACGCCAAACCAATAAATCCGCGCACCGCGCAGGGGCCCTAGCCGGCGTCTATACATTCGCCAAGAAGACACTGCTCCAGTACGCATAAGATATCTACTCCAAAGGTTTACTCTTAGTGGGGATTTAAACCGGGTCACGCTAGAATTGGACATGACGCAGCAAACCCTGACACGGAGAAGCATAATGACAAAATATTACAATACACTAAAAAACACATCCTAATAAAATTTCCACAACACTTCTAAACAATATGTACATGTAATACAGTTATTTATTACCTCTCACAGAAATCACAAAACTCCCCCTGACATTTCCTATACCTGCATTACTCTACTTCAGGACATGACCATTTTTTGTTCCAGCTCTTTCTAAGGTGAGAATTTACTGTACTTCCTGGACTGAGATGCAGACTCAGAGATGATTCAGTCATGGAAATCCTAGCACCTATGCAGTTTTTGACTGTGTTCACAAATGTCTGACACAGGTCAGCCCTTGCTGGAGCCTTTCACCTTATGTCTGCAAAGTTACAAGGTACAGTCTGATCATTGGGGAAATGAGACTGAGGAAATGTCTCCTCCAGCTTTCAACAGACTGATTACATCATCTAAGGCAAGGCAAAGATACCTGACTGGAGATCTTAGACTGCTTTTTTAAGAAGACCTGGACTCAAAAGGTGAAGATTTGCTATGTTATATGTAATATTTAGAACTGTTAATTGTGCCTAGGCAGTACCCAATTAATTGATTTTTTTTTTTAAAGATGTCAGTGCACTGATCAATGATGGTGCTTAGACATGTGTATCTGCAGAGTGAGATTTAAGGCACTGCTGCCTCTGACTGCTGGTCTCAGCAGATTTGGGATTAGATTTGTTGATGTTACCACAGCGCTGCTCATTGTTTTCCTTGCTGGAGAATGGCATAAGAAAGCAAAACCCTGCCTCCGCCAAGAAGCCCACCTCCACAGACACAGACACATTGCAGAACAAGGAATTGTAAATCAGTATTGTGGAAAGTATGTTTGCAGGGAGACCACAGGCAGTTCCTCTTTAATTATAAAAGGTGAAGCTATTTTGAATAAATGATACTGTTGCTGCATATAATGAAATGTTAGCAATTTGTTCAGGCAGACTTGTAAAGTTACTGACATTATTGTTTGTTAATATAAATTCTCAAAATACTGTATATGTTTTGAACATACAATACGGATATTTTTCTTGAATGTTCATTTGCACTTCATGTTAATTTTTGCTTGATTTTTACAGCTGTTGAAAACAATGGGTTAAAAATCATATACAACACATTTCTGCTGGTATTGTCATTTTAAAACAACCTGCATGAAAGCTTTTCAACAGCTTCAGTTGACAGCAGGCAGTGAGCGGATTCGATAGCCAGTAGACAGCAGGCAATGGGTGGATTTCATAGCCAACAGGCAATAGGCAGTGGGTGGATTCCATCGCCATTAGACAGCCTGCTATGGCTATGGAATCCACCCACTGCTTGCTGTCAATCAGCAACATAGTGGGTCTAGTCCCTTGGCATCTCCATCAAGCTCTTCATGCTGTCAGCATCACCGGATGCTCTTGACTACACTGGGGCAGTGACCAAGCAGACAGCTCAGTAACGCTGAGTCTGTGAATTTATCAGGGTCAGCATTACTGAGCTGCACTGAAGACGAAGTGTCAAGTTGTTTGTGCAGATGAACAATGACATTCTAGAATAATGTCATAGACACTGTTTATGAATTTCAGAGAATATCTTTAACAGATCCAGTGTTCACACAGTTCCCAATACCCTTGATCTCAAGATATATTGTATAGTGTGTTATGGGTGAGTAAAAACTGGAGTTAAGATAGATAAGCTTTATTTCAGGAAAAGGATAACAAGTAGAGATGAGTGAAAAGATTCACATGAACCCATAAAAGACTTGTAACATACAGTTGAATTCAATTGGTCTTATTGCTGTAAGAAATAAACTTCATGGTGTGCTGCAAGTTCATTGTTTTAATGCACTTGCTAAATTCTTAGTACAATTACTTGCATTATATATACTGTAGGTATTTATAAAATATGTATATGTTACTATTTTAAGAGAGATACATCTAAAATACATTTTATTGGCATGATATCATTCAGTGTGATCCAGCATAAACTAGTTAAGAGGGCATTTCTGCTTTATAAATGTGATTAGTATTTTCTCCCAGACCATTTTCACAGAAAAAAATACTAAAAATGTCCAAAATTTAATACCAGGTGATTAAATAATTTTTTATACTTAAAAGGGACATAAACTCATTATTATTAATGATGTAATAGGAAAATGTCAAACACTAGGTAAGAAATCTGCAAATATTCATATCTGGGTCTTCATAAATGGGTCTCGTAGTGCCTAGTGGAAATCTATTTAAGCAAACATGTCACAAACCAATTTATCCTGAGTGTATGATATATATGAAAATGACTTATTCAGAGATTACCTTCAGTAAACACTGAATATCAAAACACTTGGTATATTCAAAGCTGAAGTTATGTGCAAATATCGACTTTTCCTTCACAGTCATGGTAATCTTTAATGTTTATAATAACAGAAATATGTAAATTTCAAAGCTGATCACTTTGAATATTAAAAAAGGAAAATAACACTTGTAAATTTATATGATAAGAATAATAATAAAAATGACTACAGGAGGGACTCCACAGGGGTAGCCAAGGCTTGAAATACAGATAAATTTATAATACTGTCTTCTCCTTTCCTCTAAGGATCGTGTTTTTTTAATACACTTATGCATAAGTAATGACCACCATACAATTCGATTGTATTGATAGAACTATGTCCACTAAATTAATTGAACAGGTTGTTTTCTTTGTTAAATAGAAATTATCCTTTTAGCGGAGTCACATATATCATGGTTCACTTGTTTCCAGATTGTGTTGTTCTTTAGAATAAAATGCTTTAACCTGAAGGAGATCTGGGGGGAATAGAAAAAATAAATATACATATATTTTCTTCATGTGATTTTGAATCTGTAAACACCTAAACAAACTGCTTTGTTTGCATGATTTTGCTCTGCAATTTATTATGGCCATTTATTAGGAGGTGACTTTTTTTGTGTGCTTATGCATTATTATACCAATTTGTTAAATAGACTTATATAAAGGGATGTTAGATCCTAATTTATTCTATTTCCATGTGCACCATTGTTTCATTTATTACTGTTTAATTGGTTATAGTTTTAGTTGTTTCTTTTGCACAATCTGGATATATTTTACAGTTTATCACATGCACTCATTTACAGTGCAGTCACACTTCACTGACATATTCTTGGCAGTTAATACACTAGACATGTGTGATACGTTTCGTGCCGAACTGAAATTCGTTTTCGGAAACTCCTGCATTTGGATGCATCCAAATTTCCGAATGACAGAAATAACAAATCCGAATGAATCGAATGTTTGCTAATTAAATTCAGATACATATGAATTTTATTTGGAATGAAACACAACATGCCAGAGATCTGTCATTTACCGATCTCTGGCTTCTCTGACTTGTATCCTGACAGAAAACAAAGTAACACAATATTGGTACAAAATGTAAATAATGAAAGAAGATGAGAGATCTGTGTTATTCTGTAACAGCTTCTGCTTCTTTGTGGACACTTCGATCCCGAATGTAAAGAATTTGACAGCGTCACAGAATACACAAAAATGTTTAACTGTTCACAGAAATAATAATAATTTAAAAAAACAGTGTCGGGTCTCCCCAATTCATACCAGACCCTTTAGGTCTGGTAGGAATGTTAGGGGGGACCCCATGTAAAATAAAAAACAGTGTACGGTTCCCTGGAAATTCATACCAGACCCTTTAGGCCTGGTAGGGGGACCCCAAAGCCAAAACAATCCCATACCAGGTCCTTAATCCAGGCAACAGCCTGGCCGGGCAGGAAAGAGGGGGACGAGTGAGAGCTCCTCCTCCCTCCACCACACCAGGCCACATGCCCAAGGCATTGGGAGGGTGCTTTTACAGGGGGGATCCCCCGGAATATCACCTTGTACCCATGCCCACCGGGCCAGGGTTGTGGGGGTTTCTGAGGAGGGGACTCATCTGAATCTGGGAACCCCCTTTCATAAAGGGGGAACCCAGGTGCTACCCCCCTTGTGAATGAGTAAGGGGAACTTGTACCCCTACTCATTCACTAAAGAGTCAAATTAAATGTAAATAAACACACAACACCTTAGAAAAATTCCTTTAATGGAACAAAAAACAAAACCACAAGTTTTTGATAATTCCTTTATTTAAAAAAGAAATTTGAAAAATGTCCCACAAAGTAATTAATTCATTAAACAAAGCCTGTTATTGGCTATTTGAGATTGAAATAGCCTACAGCAGGCTGGCTAATGCCCCCACCCACTACCTGATGTCAGTCACAGAGGAGCAGACCTGAGAGAGAACTTTCTCTCTCAAGTCTGCTCATCTGCAGGAGCAATAGCTATTCTGCTATTGGCTTTTTAAAATTTCAATAGCAGGCTGGATATTTATCCGCCCACTCCCTTCTGTTAATCCACAGAGAAGTGGACCTGAGAGAGACCTTTCTCTCTCAGGTCCACTCCTCTGCGGACTGACAGAAGGCAGACATTCTGCTATTGGCTATTTTAAATTGCAATAGCCCATAGCAGGCAGGCTATTGCTCCAACCCCTCTCTGATGTCAATCGAAGCCAGCCGAAGCAAGCCAATGTACGGCTGATTTCAGCTGTTGTATGGCTGAAATCAGCCGTACAAACCTGTAGTGAATAGCCGAATAGCCGAACACTTTGGGTCAGTTGTTCAACCGGCTGCCTTCAGCAGCTTTGTGAATAACCACCTTAATGTCACTTTTCTGTAATTAATTTTCGTTTGTAA
Source organism: Nanorana parkeri (assembly GCF_000935625.1). Taxonomy (NCBI): domain Eukaryota; kingdom Metazoa; phylum Chordata; class Amphibia; order Anura; family Dicroglossidae; genus Nanorana; species Nanorana parkeri. The sequence goes on along the minus strand of NW_017306871.1, from coordinate 332,619 downwards.
TTATCATTTAACCTAGGGTTGCACAGATACCAAGTACATTACTCGGTACAAGTACGAGTACGTGTACCGATACTTTTGAGCTCCAAGACTACACTAGAGAAAACTTCAAAATTTAGGAGGCAGCTGTCATTTGTAATGAGTACTCTCCTTGTCGCACTCCTTACTGATATGTCCCTTGTAGTGGGGGGTGCTCGCAGTGACCGCGGATGGCGCTCTTTCAGCACGGCTCAGCGGTCGACTGAGCCGCTCGGCCGTGATCGGGAGCTGTACGGGCTATTGTGAATAGCCCGTACAGCGCCCCCTCGGTTCTCCTGAACCGAAGGGGTCCTGGGGCCGAAGCTAGCCGAAGGATCGGCCGAAGCTACGGTCAGATCCTTCGGCAGCTTTGTGAATAGACCCCATAATAAAATCTATACAGTTGGAACGATATATACTGTATATACGGCATATACTGTATATGTAGAAATTGCCTTTAGTTATCAGTCTAGAGGTACGATTCCATAATGAACATTAGATATGAAAACAGTTAGAAGAAATCAAGTAAAAAAATTGTGGATCTTGTTATAAATGACTGTTGAAAAGAATAGGGGCGCCCTTCAGTGAAATTGAATGTGACGTCCGCAATTAATTGAATAATGGTCTAATCAAAATCTGCTGCAGGCTTATTTGCATCCAGTTCCTCCCTTTTCTGGACTTTTAATAGTGCAATGCGGATATCGCTCCTATGTCATTTGTAAGGAGCACACGGAGCTCCCGAGATTTGTACATCTCTGCTTTAATCTATGATTTAGTTTTTATAAATATAAATAAAGGGATGCACAGATACCAGTTTTGCGAGTACGAGTACTGGTACTTGCCGACTACTTACAAGTACAAGTACTGATATATTTCTGTTTATTGTCATGTGACAGTTTTTCTAAAACAATACAGACTAATGATTTCAGGACAGTGGTGGAAGTGCCAGAGCCCAGTCCCAGCTGTAACCGCTGCAACCCTGGTAGTTCTCATGAAAATGCCAAGTATCTGCACTGGTACTCGAAAAGTATCTGTGCATCCCTAATTTAACCCATCCGAAATTAACGCAAAACTCGGATTTATCTCAATCTGAATGCCGAAACAAATTTACTTTCAGACCGAACCCGGAAAAAGGAAATAACAAAACATCTGAAACTAAACAAAACTATTTTTTTTTCTGGTGCACATGTCTAGAATACATTGATGCCATTGTTAGAAGGTCTAGAGCTGCTCTTCCAAAGCAAGGTTTGTTTAGATTATCTGTTGCATTGGTCTGAAATGCAACCATATCATATTACATCTGTTTAGTGTATTCCTTTATGTAGCTCTAGCAAATACCACAGTGCTTTGTGTAGAACAATTAGCAAGAATCTTGGACACTGGAAGGGTCATATTTATTCACTTTTTTTGTTTGTGTGCTTAGGAGGAAAGATTACCCAGAGAATATCCACATAATGCCACAAAATCAAACACGCTGTTTTATACATATTGGAGAGGAGACTAAAAAGGCAAATGTGGTAGTAGGACAGAACATGGGCAGGTTACTAGATCTTCTATTACTTCCTGGATTTCTGGCACATGTGACTAGACATGTGACTAGGACATGTGACCATGCACATCATCTCAGGGTAGGAAAATGCCTCTCCCTGAGAACTCCTGAGATTACAGATGAGATTTCCCAGCAATGCTCTGCTGATGACAAGACAATCCCACTGTGCATTGGGTTGCCAAACTGAAGTCATTTGTCCTTTCAAAGCATGAAATTAATGGCCTGCAATTGTAAGTATTTAAAAATCACAGCGTTTTACACCTGGCATGTCTACGTTAATTATCATAATATTAATCATCATACATAGAGAGATGCATTGGTAGAATTTAATTTTTGAGTGTAAAGGTTCACTTTAGTAAATCAATCCTAATATGTCTGCTATGTTGTCTAAAGGCGAAGCACAACTGATCAAACATTTCAGAAATGTTCTCATCTTTACTGGTCGTCCACTTTGGGTCTATACACCTGGAAAGTAAGTGCTAGCAGAATAGGGTGAACGTATTCCCTACTTCTTCTACAGGACAGATTTTGATTCTGCCTAATGATGTGATACATTGCTTCGGTCTTCTGTTCACACGTCAGCTGCTGATGTGATGATGATTTCTTGAAGAGATTCCTTGTTAAAACCAGATCCTGTTTCTTGTCAACCATTCATTTCAGAATCAGGGGACTGCACCTGGTTATTAATAAACTCAAAACCATTTGACAATATTAAATGTAATAGGGACAACAGCTGTCTATTTGAATATATAAGCCATGAACTGTGTAAGGTTCAACAGTGATTTTATTTCAACAAATTTTCTGCACCAGCACCTGGGGAGTGTGGCCCTTTGGAGGAATGCATTCCGGTATATAAGGGTCATGTGGCCCACATGCATTTCAGTATGATTGTTTGTTTGGTATTCTAATGGTTCGATATTCAGAGACTAGATGATAACATCTGCTTTTTGTGCCCACTTCAATGACTTTCAATCAATTCTGAATTATTCTGGTTCAAATAATTTCAATTATAAAGGAAGCAATCTAAAAAAATTGCAATTTACACTCAAGTTGGATTTGGTGTTTTTAAAGGGTGGGGCTTAATTAACTATCTTTTAAACAATTATGAACAAAATATGAGATTAATTAAGTGTATTTGAAGTTGTATTGTATTTTCAATCATAATTATGATGGTAACTTTGACTTAACTAAAAACAACAAGAAATTTGGCAAATCAAAAGAAATACTAAATAGAAATAGCGCATCACTTTCATTTGCATAGTACATTGACCAACTCATTTGTTAGTGATAAATTGTCCTTTTGAACTTAAAATAATAATCCATGTAAACATGATGCTTTTGTTTTAGGTGGAGCCTGCTTGGATAACTCAGCACCTGGCTTTTTATTATGCCTACTCTAACGGTGAGATCTCCCCGCCACAATTTCCAATTCTGGTACTTTACACCTGGAAGTGTTGGCTGTCTTCCTCCACATTAGTGTTTTGCAGTACCTCCTGATGATTTCTTCTTTATTATTTTTATTATACAGGGTTTATAAAGCGCCAACAGTTTGTGCAGCGCTACACAATATAAGGAAGACATTACTGTTTAAGACAAGATGGTAAGGAGGGCCCTGACTGTGAGGGCTTACAATCTAAAAGGGAAGGGCCAGTGATACATGAGGAGGTAGTTGTGTGGAGAAATATTGTTTGAGAATGTGATGAATGTGAATTCTTCATAATAGAAAAAAAAATCCAACCCAGTCTGTGAAGACAGTATGGCCACTTACTGTCTTGGCAGAGTCCACAGTTAGATTAACTCTTTAATAAGAAACAGAGAGGTAATCCGACTTAGTTTTTCTTCAGATAAGTGTAATGCAATTGATGTTTTTCTAGTCTTTGAAAGTGTAAGAAAAAAATGACTTACCCAAGTCTTGACTCTGCCTGGAAAGTGAAACTAAACTGAGCAGAGTGAGAGGAAGAGAATTGTCTAGCTAGGGAGTGTACTAACTACCATAAAACAAAATTGAGGACAGGGGAAAAATAAACATAATACTGTGGCAGCTCTCTCTCCAGCTGGTATTGGTGGATGCCGCTGTATAATAAAATCAATACATAGCAATAGGGACGTTCCAGTGCCAATACTTGGCATTTTCACGAGAACTACCAGGGTTGCAGCAGTTGCAGCAAGGACCTGGCTCTGGTGCTCCACCACTGTCCTGAAATCATTAGTCTGTATTGTTTTAGAAAAACTGTCACATGACACTAAACAAAAAGGTATCAATAATTGTATCTGTGAGTACTTGGACAAGTATCAGCACTTTTACTTGAAAAAATGGTATCGATGCATCCCCAATATATATTTATATAAAACAAATCATACATAAAACAAGGATGCACAAATCCCAGGAGGTCTGTATGCCCCTTAACTACCTCCGGGCCGGGAGCTCTCTAGATCTGAGTGGGCGTCTTTAGACACACCTTCCCTAGCGTCGCGCGCGAGCGGGAAATGCCCGACATTTAAAAACAGGCAGCGATGCCTGTTAACATACAAGCGATCCACCGGCTATAGATCGGTGTGTGTGTCCCCCTCCGCGGTTCCCCCCCCCCCCGCTGTTGTCCCGCTGGTCCCGGGCTCCGCTGTGCCCGGTGCGAGCTTAGGATCAGCATGGTGCCTGTGTCACAGGGGATCAGAGGGAGATCGGTAGACAAGCTCCCTCCGGTCCCCTCTCCATTGCAATGAATGCGGAAGTGTTGTATATTACATCACTTCCGCATTATTGTGTCACTCTCCAGCTTCAGAAGCTGGAAATAAGCTGGTGGAGCAGATCTGTGCTTCATCAGCTTCGTTTGGGGGGTCCTAGGTGACATTAGGGGTCTTGGAGACCCCTGATGTCTCCAGAAAGAGGACCTGTCACTTATTTTGCTATCACATGGGGGGGGTGGGGGGTTATTAGCCCCCGTATGTGATAGCAATAAAGTTTAGTGAAAAAAAATAACAAATCAAATTAAAGTCCCCCCCCCCGTAACAATGAATGAAGATCTCTTTTCCAAAGGTGGCATATTTTACAAGGTACCTTATGGGTGAAAAGTGCATAGTCTCTCTTTTAGGTTGAAGGAACTTTTTGACAAATCCATCTTTAGGAAACTTTGCTCCAATCTTGCAAGGAAAAGCATGTTCTTGCATAATGACTGATTCAGACAACTCTGATGAGCTTCTTAGACCTTTCACTCCTAGCAGGGTTATTGGTGTGATGCTTGTCATCTTAAAGTGACATTAAACCCTCAGATTTTTTAACATAAAACAATACTGTAATGTGTGCCTTACTGTAATCCATGGTTGTTTCCCTTCTCTTTGCTGCTCTTCCTTTTAAATCTGTATCTGTTCTCATGCTGGGCAGAACTTCTGTTTTGCAGCAGACTGCCTTGTCTCAGGAATGGATATATGGGGGTTGATTTACTAACCTTATAAACACACCACGAACATGTATACACCTATGTAGTGTGTTCCCTCCCAGCATGATCTATGAGTGGAATCTAAACACCTTTGTAGTGTGTACACACCCAGCAGGTGTGTTGTGCAAAGCCCTGCATGAATTACAAGGTGATGTTGTGTAAATTAGCTCTATGTTGTGTTGCTTGCGTTGATGAATGCAGGAATGTAAATGCATACCATAATGCATATAAATGCATAACCATGATGCATATATAAGCAGCATTATATATGCATCATGTGCATGATTTTTCCATATATGGCATTAGTGGAAATATGCTTTTAGAGACTTTTTGGTTGATAAATACGTTTTGCTGTGTGAAAATCACACACACCTGGTGCGTGCGTGTGTTTAGGTTAGTAAATCACCCCCATGGTGTCTGTGTATAGGTTTGTAACCTGAGCCAGCACTACAGGAAGAGGCCCTGAGCTGCAAAGGGAAGTTCTGCCCAAGCATGAGAAGACGTGAAGATTTAAAAGAAAGAGCAGCAAAGAAAAGGGAAACTACCATGGATTACAGTAAGGCACACACTACAGTATTGGTTTGTGTTAAAAAATCTGAGGGTTTAATGTCACTTTAAGTCTTGATGTATGAATCTAGCTGAGTTGAAGGTTAGGTCAAGACTCTGTTGCAGAAATGTAGAATCAAAATCTTTGGAGCTCTCACTGGGAAATGTTTTGCATTTGTGAGGTGTAGTTTTTTTGATGAAAGGACTATTTGCAACTGGTCCTCTTTGAGCAACTCTGTAGCATTTACTGAAATAGACAGTGATCTAGACTTACTGGTTACAAAGACTATTAACTGATGAATCAATGACTATAAGTATTGTTGTGCAGGATCTTGGTATTAGTGGATTCCTACTCACCTGTTGAAGGCTCAGCCCTACTCATGTCAGTAGTAGTTTGAGATGTTGTTTCACTGATGCTAATGGAAGTAGCACCTGTTGAACTGTACATGCATTTTGTGCAAATTTTGAAGCATGATGAAGCATGATTATGGCATTGCTGTCAAGTGGCAGAATGTATCCAGTCAAAGTGACAAACAATACATGATGTGAATCTGTATTCTGCCATTAGGTATTTATTTACACTCAATGAGTGTAGAAGTTCCTTCAGATGCTTTTTATGTCTGAAATAATGAATGTGTGCAGCGTGTAGGACAATACTTCTTCCTTCTGCCTTTTCTTAGCAAAAGCATGATTTTAGCATAATTGTCAAGTAGTAGGATGTAGCCAGTGAAAACATAAACAATATTCAGCCAGTGGTTTGATTTATTAAAGGCAAATTGGCTGTTCCCTTTGCAAAGGAATTTTCCTCCTAGCATAGCGAATGTGGTGAAAATTCACTTGCAAAGAATACCCAATCATGAGCAGGTAAAATAAATTTAAAACAAATGTTTTACTTTCCACATATTATTCACCTCACTTGTAATAGTAGGACCAACATAGAGCCAGTTGAATTGAAAGATTCATTAAAAGGCTGTTGGGCAAACACAAAGATAACATGTAGTCCCCTCCAATTAGATGTCCAAAGACACAAGTTTATAATATTGTGACAATGTATTTTTCTAATTAGTACCCCAAAATTGAAATGGAGTAATAAAGACTATATAGATAACACATAAGATGTTGACTGCCCCAGACAGCCACTACCACTAGTGTATGTTAAGCTCCTTTATATGATGAGAAATAAAGGGATCTGTATGGTGGGTGATGACCCAATTACTCACATACGTTTACATACTGTACTTATCACATGTATTCTGCAGCTACAATATAATTAGTGTGTATAATCGATAAAGCTCAAAAAACCATGGCCATAACATGGCCATAACAATGCTCATCCTCCAAGATATTCTTATATTGTTGCAAAATATATGTGCAGGGGCATTGCTAGGATTGGGAACGGCCTGGGGCTCAAAGTGAAGGGAAATAAGGCGGCACACTTACAGGGTTATTCACAAAAGTTTGGAGAAGGAAAAATAAGTGAACACTCTAGGACAACATAGCAGAACTGGAAAGTGAACTGAATTAAGAATTTTTCCAAATCAGCTATTTTGGCCTACATTGTTCACTTCTCCTGCTTTCTCCAAACCCTTCACCCCTTTAGTGAATAACCCTGTTAGTGTGCCACACTGAATACTGGATGTTTCCAAATTGTGCTAACATTGAGAGGAGCTTAAAAATGCATGGTTAAATAAAACCTGAGCCTACACATGCTACAGTTCTTGTACCCAAAAAATATTACTGTGCCACAAACGAGTGTCTAACAGATATGTACAACCTAAGTGCAATAATTAAAAAAAAAAAGCTTTTCCATTATATTAATTATAGAGCTGGGACCAACAACCTCTCAGGATTCCTTGAAATGTGCAGTAAGATGAACTTAACATGTAGGGAGATGTTTTGCTTACCATTTCTCGATATGTTCAGGTTTCAATGAAACAAGGGTATGCAAATTGCTATTTATATGGGTAAGATATGGATAAGATATTCAAGAAAATATGGGTATAATATTCAAGAGAAGCAGGGTTTGTCCCTGGTAGGGAGGCCAGGGATAACACCATCAGAACAATTTCCCTTATCCAATATGCTCGTAATAAAGGCCACACTTTATGCCTATTAGCTGTGGACGCTGAGAAGGCCTTTGATAGGCTTGATTGGGACTTTATGAGGGCATCGCTTGACCAAATAGGCATTCCATATTCATTAGTACAAAAAATCATGGCACTATACTCAGCCCCAAGGGCACGAGTACGTGTGAATGGGATACTATCAGACCCAGTAAAGATTATTAATGGGACCGGCAGGGGTGTCCACTCTCCCCCTTACTGTATATTATTGCTATGGAACATCTAGCTATGGCAATTCGCCAGAATACAGATATAAGGGGAGTGAACATCAAGGGGAGGATCCATAAATTAAGTATTTTTGCGGATGATTTGCTACTATATATTACAAATCCCAGGATAGCATTCCCACTGGTCCTGGGGGAGATAGAGCAATTTGGGCGAGTCAGCAATTATCGAATTAATGCTAGTAAATCTCAGTGTATGGATGTGACTCTCCCTCAGGGCGAGCGGGAGATTTTGAGGTCAAGCTTTCCATTCGTTTGGGCCTCAGAAGCAATAAATTATTTGGGAATAAAAATACCGGTAGATGCAAGAAAATTATTTGAACTGAATTATCAGCCACTCTTGGAGATGACACAACTACGAATGGAAGCTTGGAGGAAGAACAAATATTCCTGGACAGGGAGAATGACATTATTTAAAATGGACATCCTTCCAAGATTCCTTTACATATTTCAGACGACCCCGGCAAATATCCCCAGATTATATTTTCATAGATTAAGATCTGTGCTGTTACAATATACCTGGGGTACCTCCGGGGCGCGTCTGAGGTATGATATTTTGGTTAAAAGAAGATCGGAAGGGGGAGGGAGCTTACCACATATGGAGATATACTATAAAGCAGCGACCCTGAACAGGTTGATGGACTGGTTCAGCCCCACGCGGCCCAAACTCTGGGTAACAATAGAACAAGCTGAGGTTTCAATCATTGCCATGGATAAACCCAGATAAACGACCGCGGGGGTGGAACCAGTCCATTGTAACTGGTTCGATAATAAATATATGGGACGCTCTGATTAAGAAGTACGGGATATCATCCTATACGGGACCATTGACATCTATTCTTGGCAACCCAGATTTCCCACAAGGAATGGGGAATACAGGATTTCTGAGATGGAAGAGTTCAAGTCACTCCCCAATACGACAAGCGATTAATGAATGGGGGGTACTCCCCCTAAAAGACCTACTGCCACTGGGAGTGGCGGGTCAAGGTAGATGGCTTGAATACTTCCAACTTGGACACTTTTATAACTACCTGGGTTCCCAGGGCCCTATAGATAGGGAACTGACCCCAATTGAGAATATGATTTCAAATAAACCAGGGGGGGGAAGCACAGGGTGTCAAGAATATATAACATACTATTGGGAACAATGCTCCCATCCCCCCCTTATTACATTAAGGAGTGGGAAAGAGAAATTGGACAGACCTTTACAGCAGAAGAATGGCATCTTTTTCACCTGTAATTAAGAATAAACTAAGAAATTTTAGATATGAAATAGCCATATATGTAGAGGTTATTGATATCATTATGTAATTTATGGAATTGTATGTGAAATGACACAAATAAAAATTTATTCTGGAAAAAAAGAAGAGTTATACTGGTCTTAACAGATGGTCTTTTGCCCGTGCCCATAGATACGTTGGATGTTAAATGAAAACAATATGTGTCATGCATAGAACTATGGAAAAAAAAGTATCTGTGCTGTCATAGCAAATATAATTCTTCTTGTTTTGACCTATGCTAAAAAATCTTGATCTGACTGGCCATCAACCCAAGTTTTCTTTCTTTGGAAGAGTTCAGTTTTTTAATATTTGCTTAATAGGATATTTTCAGATAGCTAAATTGTCTATTAAACCTGAATATGTTAGCAATCATAATATGCAAAGGGGACAGAAGACACATACTAACTACATTATTATGCACATGGGTAACTTACATATAATCTGTGCCTTTCTAACAGCTCTTTCCTGTATTTTATGTGTATTTTTAGGTGTAATGGTCCTTTAATGACAGGAACAGCTAATAACGGACAACCGTTGCCATGGAAATGGTGTATAATGTAAGACAACATATATGCTTTAATTTAGATTCAGACAGACAAGCCAGACTCTTTCAGTTTATTGTAAATCCTGTTTCATTCTCTACTGTATCTTTCTCTTTCAATCCATTTGCTTGATGTAAAGCCATTTGGTGACTAGATATTTTTATTTTTTTAGCATAGCTAACACTCTTTTCTCTTTACAGCTTTCATCCAGCCTCCATCTTTTTTTTTTTTTAATTTTTGAAATAATATAAAAATGTAAGTGTTTGAGAAGGAGTGTCAATAAAGATTTTTGCAAACAAGATCACAGAAGAAATTATTTCAAGAAGAGCGACACATATAATGGTTACCTAAAACCTTCAACTGAAAGAGTACAAGTGTATAGGCAAGGTTACAAAAATGCAGTCATCAGTATAATCACTTTATCCTTAATTGCAGCTGGTGTGGTATACCTTATATAACATATTAAACAAATTATGGTGGCAGATATAAGCATAGGTTTCTAAGCATTAAAGTGGAATAAGAAGTGGCAAATCTAGTAGAAAGGGAAAACAAAACTAGAAAAGGACAGAAAAAAGTGAAGAAAAAGATAAAGGCTAGTTAATGAGACAAGAAAGCAAGAAGATAAAAAAGTAACAAAGTATTGTTTGTAGTAGTGGGCGTAGGGTAGAAAAAAAAAAGAGTACAGGAGGGGATATATATGAGATTGAGGAAAAAAAACAAAATATGATACTAAGGTTGCTGCATCTGGCAACATTATGTGAGATAATGAGTAGATATGTAGAAATATTATAAAAATGTATTCATATGCAGCGGATGTTCTTCAAAAGTATGATTTTGTCAATCTTAAAGGATTTTAAAATTCTTCAAAATCAGTATAGAAGGGATTGAGTGATGTCCTGTTTCTAGTATATTGTCATCAAGAGCCTACATTAGATAATAAGATGGATTATGAGTTTTTTTAACTATGGGGTCTATTCACTAAGCTGCCGTAGGCAGCCGAGTGAATGACTGACCTGAAGTGAAGTGAGCCGAACACTGTTCGGCTATTCACTTCAGGCTGGTACGGCCGACCCGAATTGCAGAAGGAGTTCGACTCAGCCAATCCAACATCTGGATCAGCTGAGCCGAACCTCCGGCAGGCTACTCACTGCTGTTCGGCCTATTCTTATAGATGCCGAACAGCAGTGAGTGAATAGCCAAATGCCGCTGAGCAGCATTCGGCTCGGCTGTTCTGCTCGGTTCCTCAGAGGGACCGAGCAGAACAGAAAAACTGTTAAAAAAGTTAAAAAAAAGTAAATAGAAAACGATTGTGCGGAGCTAGCAGTGACAGCTAGCTCCGCCCAATAGATTTTTATTGTCCAGCGGCTCTGCTGCCGTCCAAAAAAAAGAAAAAAAACTCTCCCAGGCACTTTGGGAGCCTCCCGCTCCCGGCCGCCCAGGAGAGAAACACTGATTTGTCTTCTTTTTTTCTTTATTCTGACACGGAGCCGTGTCAGAATAGAAAATAAATATATATTTTTTGCCCATTGGAATGCATTGCTAGATTCCTATTAGCTATTTCAATTTGCAATAGCCAATAGTTAACTAGCATTGTACCCGCCCTCTGCTGATGGACCTGATGGAGAACTGCAGCAGAGGCTGGGTACAATGCTAGTTTACTATTGGCTATTGCAAATTGAAATAGCCAATAGGAATCTAGCAATGCATTCCAATGGGCAAAAAAACAAATGTTTTCTATTCTGACACGGCTCGTGTCAGAATAAAAAAAAAAGAAACAGCAGTGTTTCTCTCCTTGGCGTCCGGGAGCTGGAGACTCCCGCAGCGCCAGGGAGAGTTTGGAGATCAGTGTCCCTGGTTAGCAGGTAACCAGGGACGCTGATCTCTCTGCAAGTGGCCGTAAGATCACGGCTGGCTCCGCCCAGCTGTCAGAAGCAGGCTGTTGGCCGGCCGATGGCCTGCCGCCCGGCCAGCTTTGGCTTTCAGCGCGGCTCAGCCGAGCCGAGGCATATGCGTTCAGCTCGACGGAGCCGCTCGGCCACGTTCTGGAGCTGTACGGGTTATAGTGAATAGCCCGTACAGCACCTCTTCTACTGAACCGAAGGGGTCCTGGGACCGAAGCTAGCCGAAGGATCGGCCAAAGCTACGGCTTGATCCTTCGGCAGCTTCGTGAATAGACCCCTATGTTTTTTCAGGCAGTGTGGTTAAAAAGGAACTTCACCCCAGGGTTTAATTTGCTTTTAAACCCACTTTTACCTTGTGCGCTGGGTTGAGCTCATATAGCCTACTCACCCAACCCAAGGAATCCAGTGTTGTCCTGCACCAATCCCCCACCACACCCCAGGTCCAGCACCACCATTTCCACCATTTTGAAAAGAGATCTAGCATATGTGCGGGGGTTTCTGCCAGATCCTTTTTGTCTCTTGGTATGACGTTGGTGTATGCTTCAAGAATGTTATTCATGGGTGGTAATTTGTAAGAAATTAGAAAAAGCTGTAAAAAATTGAGGATAGGCTGGATCCAGCAGAATCTTTTGAGGATATGGGAATTCTTTCAGAACTTACAGGAATTTCAAGGTAGGCAATGACCTCTTGTGAAAGGAAGGGGAAATTGCTCTCTTAGAATTCCACAATTACTGAATATGAAAACTGTTATAGATGGTAGAATAACATTTTTTAAACACCTGATGCCCGGCCTGGCTAGACAGTGGCTTCCTGGATGTATATGGTAGTTTTCAAATGCAGGGCGGCACGCACGAGCAGGAAACCAATTGTATTTTAAACAGCCGGCGAGGCTTGTTTGCATATAAGCATTCAGGCAGCTATAGAGCCACCCGATCACTTGTATGCTGTGTCCTAAGGTGCGCCCCCCTCCGCAGGTGCCAATCCCAGTGTGGGCATGGGACGGGCAGGGCATCTCTGTGACCAGAGATCAGAGGGAGTTCAGCACACAATCTCCCTCTGATCTCCCCTGTTGTGTCTGATTGTGGATATTATGTGTATTACATAATTTCCGCATTCAGCTCTCATTCTCCAGCTACAGAAGCCAGAGAGAAGCTGGTGAAGCAGATCTCTGCTTCATCAGTTTCTTTAGGGGTCCCTAGGTGACATTAGGGGTCTTAAAGACCACTGATGTCTCCATAAGGAGGACCTGTCACTGTAAATTTGCTATCACATAGGGGACTTCTCAGCCCCCTATGTGCTAGCAATAAAGTTAAGCATAAAAAAAAGAGTTTAAAAAAAACTAAAGTCAAATAAAAAAATTAAAGTCACATATAAAAAAGATTTAAAAAACACTAACAAAAAATGTTTAAAGTCCCTCACCCCCTCATACAAACACAAACATGCGTTTGGTGCGCCTACATGCGAAGACAACAATTTTGCCTGTTGCACGGCACGTATTACATATCACCATGAACATCGGAGCGTGAGCAATACTTCTAGGCCACTTCTAGCCATTCATCACTGTTAACACTAAACTGATCACCTATGGCCAATTTGGGAATGATATTTTTTTGCGTTTTCGTGGCTGTGCGCAATTTTAAGGCTTGACATGTTTGGCGTCTATTTACTCAACATGACTCCATATTTTACATTTTACCCAAACATTGGGTAATAATAAATGTTTCATAACATAATGTGGAGAAAACAGGTGTTTTTTTTTCAAAATGTGTGGTACTTTTTTCTTTATATAGTAAAAAATAAAAACCCCAGTGGTGATTAAATGCCTCTAAAAGAGAGCTCTATCTGTCCCCAACAAATAGTATAAAATAATGTTTCATTACTGAATAAATGTCAGTCTGTGTACTGCAGCACTGAATTCTGAAAAATGACCTGGACAGGAAGGGGGTTTTAACACCCCGATCATCAAGTGGTTAAAACCCCTTAGCAATTTATTTGCTTTTATGTGTAACTTTTTTCATATCACCTATCTGTCTTGACACCAGACTGATAAAAGTAGTCAGCTTTGTTGTAGGTTCAAAAGAAAACATTGCCCTTTGGTCCAATAGAGAGTGTAATTTCTTTCTGGGATGGATATGTTATTTTAAATGCGTATCAACTTAAAACTATTCTGGGTTGTCAGTTTGGTGATATGCAGGTTGTTAGTCATGTGTTGCCATCTCTCACTTTTGATTTGAGATGCCTATTTAATAAATTCACCCAATACTAGTGTACATATTTGTGTTTTTCACAAAGATCCATACCTGTCATGTCCATTGAAGCATTTTCTAAGAACTAATTAGAGTTGTTTGGATGTCCATGACAACATCAGTAAGAATCACAAAATTAATCTCAATATCCACAATTTAAATTGTTGATATGGATATCGAGAGTCATAGTAATCAGAGCATAGACTGATATCAAAGAGGGTTCAGTTGTAGCCTTTTGCAATTTAGATAAAATGTACTGCTGCATAAAAAGATCTAAGCATGTGTATTTGTTGTATACATTCAAGTAAAAATCCTAATCTTTGGTTTTAGGATTTACAGTTGCCAGGCAATCCGTTTAGAATGTCAGTGTGTTCATTATAGGCTTAATTAAAGTCACATTTCAACACCAGAAGGACCCCAGTAAGCTCATTCAATTTACAAATATTTTTGAGAAAAAGCAGCTGTCCAGTGTTAGAAGGTAAAAATTGGCCAAAGTATTTATGCTGTAATTAAATTTTCCCCATAAGTGGAGGAATCAGCCCTTCTTTTGGAAATTAATTTAAAGGGGATAGGAACTTATTTAGTCTTACTGGTTGGGGAGTTTAAGGATATCAATTTGTTTAAAGTAATTTTCTTGAAGAAATGGGTTCTGACATCTATGTCTGCAGTATTTTATTGCTTTTGTTCATTGTTTTTCTGAAGTATTAAGGGCAAGGAAGTATTAAATAAAACCCCCATGTTAAATGTTGGTTAGTGAGATTGGAGGATCTAGACCTGTGGCTGAGGGGCGTATAAGAGCAAAGAGAACTGTAAGAAGACATGGCATGAAAGGAAATGTTTACTCTATGTGTAGAAAAGGGTAAAGTAGTTATTACAAATGGATAAATAGTGAAAAATAATGTTGTTAGGTTTAGTCTAGGATATTTTCTCATACTGAAGACTGACCTAATGCATATATTCTGTATTATACATATTATACATGTGACAGCTGGTCCCGGCCAATAGAAAACAGTTGGGCGGAGCTGCTAGCTCCGCCCAATCATTTTCTACTTTTTTTCTACTTTTTTAACTGGTTTTTTATTCTGCTCGATACCACAGAGGTACCGAGCAGAATAGCCGAATGCCGCTCGGCGGCATTCGGCTTTTCACTCACTGCTGTTTGGCCCCTATGAGAATAGGCCGAACAGCAGTGAGTATCCTGCCAGATGTTCGGCTCAGCCGATCCAGATCTCTGCTTCATCAGCTTCTTTGGGTGTCCCCAGCTGACATTAGGGGTCTTAGAGACCCCTAATGTTTCCATAAAGAGGACCTGTCAGTGTGCCTGTGCTATCACATAGGGGGATTGTTATCCCCCTATGTGATAGCAATAATGTTAAGTGTAAAAAAAATAAAATAAAGCCACATATAAAGAAATGTAAAAAAAAACAATGTTTTTTAAAAGTCCCCCACGTATACGCATATACAAACGTAAACACGCGTCGGGTGCGCCAACGCGCAAAAGCGACAATAGCGGTACACATGTTACATATCGCCGCAAAGGTTGGAGTGAGAACAATAACTTTAGGGCCATCAATCACTGATAACACTGATGAGCGGTAAAAGCTTGTAAAGCATTGCCTATGGCCAATTTTGGGTATTGTCGTTTTTTTGTGGTTTCGCGGGTGCCCGCAATTTTAAGGCTTTCAGTACAGCGTTGCATGATGGAATAAATGTCATTCAAAGTACCGCAGCGCTGAATACTGAAAAATGGCCTGGACAGGAAGGGGGTTTAACACCCCAAACTTCAAGTGGTTCAAAGATTTTCTGTCCATTACTCTAAAGATAAAAATGTATCAAACTTACTTAGACCATTTGTAACATATAGCTCTAAAACAGGGTGTTTAACAAAAGAAAATGCTGCAGGTATGAGAAAGGCATTCAATAAACTGTGAGATATGTAGAAGAAGCACATGAAGAATTAGCAAACATACTGAACCACAATTTGTAGCATATGTTAAAATAATACAATGAGATGGATGGAAAAAAATGAATTAAGGTATACTATGTTTCTGTTTCTTTTTTTTTTTAAAACACATCAAATTCCTTGTAATAAAGCTTATGAAGGCAAACAAGGAGGCAGAAGAGATAGTGGAAGGCAAGTAAAAGGTATATAGATGATGTCATGAAAAGTTTAAAGATGCCTGGGAATCTGAGAATAAAAACAAGAAATAGATAAGAACAAGGACAATATCCAGTAGGCCAAAGCCCTTAATGGACATAACCTCGCCTAGTGTTAAAACAGAACACTATGGGGTCTATTCACGAAGCTGCCGAAGGAGTGCTGTACGGGCTATTCACAATAGCCCATACAGCTCCCGAACATGGCCGAGCGGCTCAGTCGAGCCGAACGCATATGCGTCGGCTCGGCTAAGCCATGCTGAAAGCTGTAGGTGTCCGAGCGGCCGGCCATTGGCACAGCCTGCTTCTGACAGCTGGGGCGGAGCCAGCCGTGATCTTACGGCTGGCTCCGGCCACTTGCAGAGAGATCAGCGTCCCTGGTTACCTGCTAACCAGGGACACTGATCTCCAAACAGCTAACACTCCCTGGCGCTCTGGGAGTCTCCTGCTCCCGGCCGCCAAGGAGAGAAACACTGCTGTGTCTTTTTTTTCTATATTCTGACATGGAGCGGTGTCAGAATAGAAAAAAAGAAATTTTCCCATTGAAAAGCATTGGTTCATTACTATTGGCTATTATAAGTGAATAGCTGAACAGTGTTCGGCTCACTTCACTTCAGGTCGGTCATTCACTCGGCTGACTACGGCAGCTTAGTGAATAGACCCCTATGTATTTTCTGACATACTTGAAGACTGCAAGTCAGATATTGAACCCTTCTTCTATTGGAGTTAACCCAAGGACATTCTTGGTACTGACATATTCCTTGCAAAAAGAACAACAGTAAGTGAGAGGAAATGTAACTAAGGGACAATACTGGGGATCAGTAGGATCAACAGAGGAGGTGTCCCCATTGGAAGATTTTCCATCTATTCCTGTTCTCCTGACAATCCAAAATTTGGGATTTTTTTTTAAGTTTACTGAGACAGAGAGTTTGAATCTTCCTAACCAGGACGCAGGCCACAATTAAACCTGACAGGAATTTGAATCCCTCTCCACTCTTTCCAAAATTGAAAAACGTTTTGGCTTTAGTTGCACTTTGTATAAACAAAAAAGGAAACAGTTACCTGGTAATGGAAGCATACGTTTTCTGATCAGTCTAGCCTACAAAAGGAATACTGTTAAAATGGTTTCTAAAAATATAATTTTTTGAGGCTTGGAGTTCTAACAAAATCCAATGTCTATATTGTTTCCCAGCCCATAGTGGCCTCACTCTGATTTATGGCCAAGCCCCACTATGTTTAAGATTTCAGAGCAGAGACATTCCAATGGACTGCACTGAATGGATTAAATGGAGTTCCGTGCATTTAGAAATATAGTTTTTGTTCTTTTGATGTAAAACAAAAACTCCTCTCTGCTCAAGGACTAAACAAGCTTCTTTGGAAATAGAACGTTCCAACTAGCATTATGGCAACACAATTGATGTTGTGCTTATTCTTCCATCACCATGAACAGCATAAAGCTGAAAAATAACAAGAATGAAACTACAAGATTTATATTATAATTTTTTTTCTATATTTTGATAGATAAACCATGAATTATATTTTAATTCATAGCCATACAAAGCATGTAATTTGCTATTTTCGCATGGAAATGTAGCATAACGTGCAGTGAAGTGTCTTCTGAACACTTACAAGAAATAAATATCTTGTTTTTCTTTTTAGAATGTCTCCCAGATTTTCATAAATCTATCTTCTGCATTAGTAATTATATTCCTAAGACAATTACTATTTTTTTTAACTTATAGCATCTTTATAAACTACCAAAGACAAAGGAAAATACAAAAACATTTTGTTCTAATTTCACGTTATGAACTATAATTCAGCTGAGAACATTCAAAATGTTAGAGGCTCTATTGGATATTCCGTTAAAAATGTCTTGGGGATGGCCCACATGACCCATCACTGTTTCTCATGCAGCTTTCATTACTGTAACATGTACAACAGTTCAAGATGCCTGTGAATTTTCAACCTGCAAAGTTTGTTTAAGATTAAATGGAAAAATGTTTTCTTTGTACGTTACATTTTAGCCTTTGCCTATGTTTATACAAAGCACTTATAATTTAACATAATTATAGTTAATTTTTTTGTACAAAGGTAATATTTTATTGGTGGTCATTATTTGTTAAAATATATTTTAATGCACTGAATATTGTATGTAAGCTATTTATTTTAAAAAGCTGCCATTCATTTTTCTGTAAATGTTTTCAGTCATCTTAGTATTATGTATGTTCTACATAACAAAAAAATTAAGTAAGGACTTTCTGGTAGCCACAGTGGCAAGCAGACACAAACAAACATACTATAGGAGAGGACAAGTGTATATATTCTCTTTATTTACTCCTATGTACAGGAGTAAGGACTATAACATTATTGTTGATTTTGCAAAAAATTATATTTTCTATTAATGTTATTTGACAATGACTATCTGCCTTGACATGCTTTATGACACCCTGGGGAATTAATTAGCCTGGTGGAATTGGACATATAGGTATAAATTATGGGGTATGTTCCTGACAGTCACTGTTAGACATGTGCATATGTTCTCCACTCCACAAACTAACATTTGGGTAAAAATCTGCATTTTCAGACATTTGGATGTACCTGAATATCCGAATGAAACAAATAATGAATTCAAACGAATCTGAAATGTTAAATTCTGATGCATCTGAATTTTGTTTGAACGTCATTAATAATGTTGTGAACCTTGAAAATAAAAATACAGTAAGGTCTGGTAGGAATTTTAGGGGGACCCCATGCCAAAAAAAATGTGTGAGGCCCCTGCTAAAATACCTTACCAGACCCTTGATCCAAGCTGCAGCCTGGCAGAGCAGGAATACCAGGCTACATGCCCTCAAGCACCTTGTCCCCATGTTGTTGGCTTGGTGGTTGTAGGGGTCTGTGGGCAGGGGGGCTTATCTGAATCTGGGTGACCTTCCTTCGTGTATTAGAAAGGGTAGTTGTTACCCCTACTCATTCACCAAATACGTAGTAAAATAGTAAATAAACACACCAGAATCATTCTCAAAAGTCCTTTATTTGAAAAAAAAGATAGTTTTTGACAATTCCTTCCACTCCTTTGTTTACATTTTGTGTAATCTCTCAGTCCCTTAATGGAATGTAAACAAAGGAGCAGAGCAAGTCTTGTGATATCACAAGTCACTCTGCCCCTTTGTTGACATTCAGGAGAAGAGTTGTTATTTGTGGCCGGTGTTTATCGGGATCGAAAGTGGTGGTGGTGATTTTTTTTTTGGCAAGTCAGCAGCCATCATCCATCATGATTGATGGGTATATACATCACTAGACGATGTGATTGACCTGGGAATTACATAGATGGACATTTTTTTTAGTGTGGGGGGGGGTTGGAATAAAGGAATTGTCAACAACTGTGTTGTGTTTTTTTTCTAATAAAGGACTTTTGAGCATGGTATGGTGAGTTTATTTACTACTTTACTATGTGTTTGGAGAATGAGTAGGGGTAACAACTACCCCTTATTAATTTACAAGGGGGGCGGAATCTGGGTGCCCCATTTATGAAACGGGGCACCTAGATTCGGATAAGTCACCCTGCCCACAGACGCCCACAACCACCAGGGTTGCAGGGAAGAGGCCCTTGTTCTGATCAGCATGGGGACAAGGTGCTTTGCCAGGGGGTCCACCCAGTGAAGGACCCTATCCATGTTGAGGGCATGTGGCCCCTGGTATGGTGTGGGGGAGCCTCACAATCACCCCCTCACTTTTCTGCTCTATCAGGCTGCTTCTCAGATCAAGGGTCTAGTAAGGGATTTTAGGGGCCAACCACGCATTTTTGCCATGGGGTCTCCCTAAAATTCCAACCAGACCTAAAGTTTATTTTTATTTTCACATTTAAAACAAGCTAACTCCATCTAGATAGATTTGAATAGATCCAAATTCCTAAACAAAATTCTGAATTTCAGAAAAATATGAATAGAAATGAAATGAAGGTGAAAAAAAAAATTGTGCAGTGTGTTTAGTCTAGTCATTGTAACTGAGGAAGCCAGTAAAGTGAGCATGCAACTCAGTCAGTAGCATGTATACATGCATTGGATGTTGTAAAACAGAGCTTTAGATTTACCAATAGTTGTTTTACTACATTGCTATAGTAACATCTGGGACATATTTTGTTCTTCTCTGTTGCCCTTTTCCCTAGCCCCTCTCTAATTTTATTTCAGCATCACAGACATTCTGTAAATATGTTCTGGTGCACCTTGTAATATAAAGTCTCTTGGCTGTCTATCATCCAGGTGTTTCAGACTAGGGATAATATCAATTTGATCATCTTGACAGGCCTTATAGAGGACAGGGCTTGATGATTCTATATTATGACTCAGTTCCTGAGTGCTCTTTGCCCTTAAAGCTAAAATTACATGCTGAAAGCCTCCACTAGCTCAGACATCATTAAAATTCAATGCTTTTATTGTATCTGTGGTGGTATAACATATTTAATGAGTGATGTCCTTATCTTCTCCAAACTCTATCTATAGGTGTCAAGAAGACAACTTTATATCACTTTGGTCAGTAAAAGGGTGCCGGTTTAAAACGGATTGTCAGATTCAATATTTTTTTATAAAACAATGTAACAGTAACACTAAAACTAACACTTTGTATGTTTATGCTAAGCAAGTAAAGCTGTTAAAAAATTAATTATTCTCTAAGCATACATTTGTATTATTATGAGTAGCTCTAAATCACTCTGTTTCAAACCATTCTAAAGCCATACATTTTAAAAAGCAAAAGAGATCAAATAGAGAAATACAATGGAGGTCAGAGGAGCATTTCCTCTGATTTACTCTGATAAGCCCTGCTATGAATGAATGATCTGCCTAACAACATGAGGTACAAATAAAAACATTAGAGCAGTGGACCTTGGCTGTAGTAAGGAAAATGTATTAAAAAGTATGCTGTAAAATTTTATATTTTTATTGGACAGGAAATTGATGAATTAATTCAAAATATATGTATGTAAAATAGGAAATCAGGTGCATGCAATCACCTCCACATTTGCCTTAGGTGGTATGTGCATAAACTGATCAAATGTTAATTAGCAACATATTTTCTGTGTTGGATGGAATTGTGTTGGAGTCCATATTTTCTGTGTTGGATGGAATTGTGTTGGAGTCCATATTTTCTGTGTTGGATAGAATAAGTCCATAAAAGGAATGTTTTTTTTTACATCTCACAACTATTGTCATCAATTAAATTTCTGTATATTTAAATAGAACACTTGAATAAATAATGATTATGATAATTAATCTACATGGTGATATTGCAGGGTAACGTTTCCAGTTTCCTTTTACCTTCCTGATAGAGTTTACATTTTCCCATAAAACATGTAGATATGTTGTCTTCTGCAACGTAGACTGCAAGTGTTCTAAAGATTAATTAGAGCACTTCTTCCACCAGTCCTGGAGAGTTGTAAAAGACCATCAGAGACCTGTCATTTTTAAAATGTAATTCAACAATTAGGAAACATAAAACAAGGAGAAGAACTTGAGGGCAGGCTCTCTTTAAAGTAGAGATGGTGATAGCTGTTTTTTTTTAAATTTAATTCAATCAACGCCAAAGGTTTACTAATGGTGTAGAACTTACCTTTTATTCAGTGATCTCATATAAATTATTTCTATAGAAATGCATGCTTAAAGTGACATTAAAGACACACATATTTTCCTCCCCCCATGCTGCTTTAAGGACTTACCTTACATGATGCCTCTTGATCCGATCACCTTCTTCCTTCCACTTGTATTCAGGAGTCCCTCCAGTGCTGGTGCTGGACTCTGATCCACCGCAGACTCCTGTATCTTCCTGTTTCATGGTGTCTGTTCGATGTGCACGCTCCTGGCTGTGTGCTATCAGCTCCACTGTGTCTCTCCTCTTCTCCCCGTGGAAGATCTGTACTGTGCATGCGCCCGCCCCATGATCCTGCTCGGCCACTTGAGAATCTTCAGATCTTCAGATGGGAGCGAGCAGCAGAGATAGAGGTAAGTAATAACCTTTTTGGTAACTTTTTCTATTTTTTTAAATGTTTTTCCATATACTGTGTCTGCTGCTTGCTAGCAGTAGATATATGCAAACAAACTGAAGGTTTAATTGCACTTCAATGTATATATAAACACACTGCATTACAGATTCAGCCTGAATAGCTTTTACCCATTACATGTTCATAACCCCACATATGTAAATAACATACAGAGTAATTAGATGTAGTTAGTCTGTAGATGTGGGTCATTTAACCTAACACATTATATTCTACTGGCCCCTAGCTATAAGCAGGTTCATGCAACACAGTTGGTACTTGAAGCTATAGGTAATATAAAGTTATATTCAATATATTAAAAAGGTTTGCTTTTTTACTCCCTTTGGTCTCATATATAGCCAATAGCAAACTAGCATTGCACCCACCCTCTGCTGCAGTTCTCCATCAGGTCCCCACTACTGATTGGCAGAGGGAGGTTACAATAGCTAGTTTCAATTGCAAATTGAAACAGCCAATAGGAATCTAGCAATGCATTCCTATGGCCAAACATTTGTTTTTCTTTCTATTCTGACACGGCCCCGTGTCAGAATAAAGAAAAAAAAAGAAAAAGCAGTGTTTCTCTCCTTGGCGGGTGGGAGCGGGAGACTCCCGGAGTGCCCGGAGAGTTTTTTTTTCGTTTTTTCTGACGGCAGCAGAACCGCCGGCCAATAGAAAACTGTTGGGCGGAGCTAGCTGTCATTGCTGGCTCTGCACAATCGTTTTCTATTTATTTTTTTCTACTTTTTAAACTTTTTTTCTGTTCTGCTGGGTACCAGAGAGGGACCGAGCAGAACAGCTGAGCCGAATGCCGCTCAGCGGCATTCGGCTATTCACTCACTGCTGTTCGGTATCTATAAGAATAGACCGAACAGCAGCGAGCAGCCTGCCCGAGGTTCGGCTTAGCCGATGTATGGCTGAAATCAGCCTACCAGCCTGAAGTGAATAGCCGAACAGCGTTCGGCTCACTTCGCTTTAGGTCGATCATTCACTCGGCTGCCTACAGCAGCTTAGTGAATAGACCCAATAATGTTTTATTTTGGAGCATGCACATCCCAGTTTGTTATGTTATCATGAACTCCAGCCAAAACTGTCAAGTTTTGTTTTTTTTACTCTCTGTATAATTGTTGGAGATTGACTTGTTCTTGGTGACAATTGTTACCAAGACAGAAAGTGATGGTACATTAGAATATTTAACATTAGTTATCTGCAACTCCTGCTCAAACTATGGGTAGATTTCTTTTCATTTCTTTCTATGGGGAAAATGGCAATCTACTTTAAGTATATTCACACTTTTGCAGCCAAATTGGGATAACACCTACTATTTACTTGTTACATATTTCCATTCACCTACTATAACTGAAAAAAAATGCTGCACCAATTGTTAAGATTTTTTTTCTTCAAAATCCTACCTAGCTTCCCCCTGTGTAATGTTAAGGAGGGGGATGGGGAAATCTGTGTTTACATTAAATAATCCTGTCTGCACTGTGCTGGCAGATCTCATTAACAGTTGTAAACTAGATTTGAACACTGTTTGTCCTAACAAAAGGTTAAAGGTCTAGAAGCATTGCATGTTAATGAGAGAAAACTCATTGTACCCCAAGTCTTTCTATGGGGACAGCCTCCCTTTCAAACTGTTCAGAATAGCTTGGAGTCTGCACAAATGCCTCCTGCAAACAAACAACTACAAATGTACAAAATATTTTTTACAAAATATATTTTTAGGTATGCTGTGTAAATGGGAACACATAACAAACATATAGTGGAGGTTTTTCAAATTTGACTGCAAAAGTGGAAATACACTTTAAGGGAAAGACAGGCAGCAATCAAAATGGATATAGGTTATAACTCTTACCCAATATATATCCAAGTGTCCTCTGGACAGAAACTTCAGAAACTTCTCACTTCTCACACAGAAGAGAAGCGCCCAAACCTGTGCAATATCAATTTATTAAAGTAAAAATAAAGATATACAATTCTCAGGCTACTCACAAGTTTAGTGATATATATAGCTTTGTATAGTTCTCCAGAATGAATGGTCATGGATTCAAAAACCATTCCAGACTGACAGGCATCCTCAATCAGTGTAGCACAGATGCCAACAAGGCTGAAGCCGTTGACACGTTTCTGGGAATGCCCCCTTCATCAGAACCTGGAGTACAGAGCTAGCTTGCCCAGATAAGATTGAAAGACAGCCAATCAGATGGTATGCAGCCTGGAGATGCTATTGGTAGGAAACGGGACCAATCAGGAGCTGGAAAATCCAATCTCAGTGTCACATCATTTCTCCTCCTATGGCTGACGGCTTAAACCTGCTCTGAATACAGAGAGACAACAGAAACAGGCTATTTGGGCACAAACTAACTAGTACTGCTTCATGTCATCACATTACTAAATACACATTGGAACACAGAAAAGTTTACCATTCATAGATAATATCTTGCACTACAGAACAAATATAAGAATAAAGCCAAAGGGGTTGACTCTCTTGTAGATAAGGCCAGGGGAGAGGATGAAGTTAACATGCCAGTTTATAATCAGGAGTCTGAGATTGATAGTGCAACACTTAGGTGTTTGGGAAAATTGAGGGACGGAGGTTCTGATTTTGACCTAGTACGGGCAATTTATGATCCAGCCATTTGCCATACTTCCTTTAAACCTAAGTGTACTTTTTTCCCCCACCAATATAAAGGTCATTATTTAACCACTTTTTATCAGCTAGCCTACTCCCATATTAAATTGCTCCGCTCCAAACAAGACAGAGAAAAACTGTAACTTATCTGGGAAACAGAGTTCTGCAAAATACAATCTCAAGGAAAATAAGGAACTGGTAAGCAGGCAGGCAGATTAGGATTGGTGGTTCAAAACAGGGATGACTACCTGCCAGAAGCTCACATGCTCTTGTCAGAGAAAAAAAACCTATAGCAAACTAACAAAGGACCCCACCCAGATTTTAAGAACCAACTCAATGCTTTACTGTCTGCTTACAGCAAAGGTGTCATTACCAAAGCAGAGCTTAATTGTTTAACCAAACACCCAGTGACCCCACATTTTACAGTATTCTGAAGGTCCATAAAAACCCTGATAAACCCCCAGGAAGACCTTTCATCACGGGTATAGATAGCTTAACTTACTACTTGGCTAGGTACATAGACCACTTCCTACAACCTTTGGTGTGGGAACTACCATCGCAAGTTTCTAGTGCTCATAGTTATATGTTCCAGATCAAATAGTTTATAAACTGTGGGACGTATTTTGTCATCTCTGGCTTGATTTGCCCCTATGGAAAACTCTATGTTGAAAGAATCACTAGGACAAAGAGATTGAGATTTGGGGAGCACTAACGATACATTATAAAGAAAGCTGACCATTCTGTGCCAAAGCATTTTTTGTTGTGTCATAACACCTGCCCTGAGGGATTAAGGGCATTTGGGATCGAAGCAATCCCCCTTTGGGGATGAAGGGATTAGGTTTAAGAAGCTTTGTGCTAGGGAAAGCTTCTGGATTTATAATCAAACAGTTTGGTACCTACAGGCCTTAATCATTGGAATTTTCCTCAGCCCTTTGACACACTTAGTATTAGTATAAGGTTAGTCAGGGTTCTTACAAAGGGTTAAATAGGTCCAGTTAAATTATTGCCCAGCACCATAGCCCTTGGAATGATAGAGTCCAAAATATTTTAATATTTTTTAGTATTTATATTTTATATGTGTACACATTAGATCCACCTTAATAGATTTTAGGTAATGTATATTTATATGTAATAATCGTCAAATGGACCATCTTAGAGTTAATTTACATGACACCTGATTATATATTTATTTAGAATTTGTATATACTAAATCCATTCAAGCAAGCAATCAATTGTAAGATAGCTTGTATTGTTTTTTTAGTCATGTCTTTTCCGTGTTCAAATGTGTGTTTATTAATGTTATGATATGCAGCAGTACTAGTTAGTTTGTGCCCAAATAGCCTGTGTCTGTTGTCTCAGTGAATTCGTAACAGGTTTCAGTTTTTCCAACTGCTGATTAGTCCCCTTTCTGATTTGTCCAATGATTACCTAAAATGACCTATTGAAAGTGGAACTGTGGGCAAAATAAAAAATGACATATATGGTGCAGTCTGTCACTAGAAATAGAGTCCCACTTTAAATAGGTTTCATTGTTTGCTGATTCTGCAAGCAGGTCTATTAATTTGTCACTTCCATTTTTTCAGGTAATAGTATAAATAATAAAGTATGTTAAGGCAGGACTCAGAAAAACAAAAACAGCGGTGTTAATGTTATTGACATACTAAATCATATGACTCCAGGCTGCATACCATCTGATTTGCTGTCTTTTCAGTCTTACTTGGCCAAGCTAGCTCTGCACTCCAGGTTCTGATGAAGGGGGCGTGACCAGAAACATGTCAACTGCTGCAGCCTTGTTGGCGTGTGTTACACTGATTGATGATGTCTGTCAGTATGGACTGCTTTTTGAATCCATGACCATTTGTTCTGGACATCTATAAAAAGTTATATATATCACTAAACTTGTGAGTAGCTTGAGAATTATTTATTTTATTTTTACTTTATAAATTGATATTGTACAGGGTTGGGAGCCTCTCTTCTGTGTTTTTTTATAACTCTTACCCACCCTGCCACCCTGTCTAAAACAAACACAGATTTTGGTTAGAGTTCTATTATACATTTTGGTAAAAACAAATACTACTTAACTCCACACACTCTACATTGAAATCCCCTATCATCTATAGGAACCCATAAAACCATCTTTAAAAATGTACCAATGTGCCCTAATAGGAAAATAAATCCTTCCTGACCACCATAGAACAACTAGACACAGTCTGTGATCAACTGACTAATGTCCACCCTAATAAATATATTGAGCAAGTTCTAATAAACTGCAAAAGTACAAGATAAAATTGCTTTACATGTAGAAGATGAAATAGTCTTGCTAGTGCTGTTTGCTTTTTGATGTTTGCCTACTTTATGAAGAGATCTTATTTTTTATTTTAGTGGTCCTCCAATCATGTAACTCTTTCTTATGATATTGGAACATTGGAAATCTGAAACTCTTTGTGCATACTGTATATTCTGGTTGGAGCAGTAATTTATACACTATATTGCCAAATGTATTGGGGCACCCCTCCATATCATTGGATTCAAGCAGGTGTTCCAATCACCTCCATGGCCACAGATGTATAAAATCAAGCACCTAGGCATGCAGACTGATTCTACAAACATTTGTGAAAGAATGGGTCGCTCTCAGGAGCTCAGTGAATTCAAGCGTTGTACCGTGATAGGTTGCCACTGTGCAATAAGTCCGTACGTGAAATTTCCTTGCTATTAAATATTCCACTGTCAACTGTTAGTGGTATTATAACAAATTGGAAGCAACTGGGAACAACAGCAACTCGGCCACGAAATGGTAGACCACATAAAATGACAGAGCGGGTTCAGCGCATGCTGAAGCGCACAGGGCGCAGAAGTCGCCAACTCTATGCAGAGTCAATAGCTACAGACCTCCAAACTTCATGTGGCCTTCAGATTGGCACAACAACAGTGCATAGAGAGCTTCATGGAATAGATTGCCATGGCCGAGCAGCTGCATCCAAGCCTTACATCACCAAGTGCAATGCTAAGTGCGTCGGAGGCAGTGGTGTAAAGCACGCCGCCACTGGACTCTAGAGAAGTGGAGACGTGTTCTCTGGAGTGACGAATCACCCTTCTCTATCTGGCAATCCAATGGACGTGCTTGGTGTTGCCAGGAGAACGGTACTTGCCTCACTGCATTTTGCCAAGTGTAAAGCTTGTTGGAGGGGGAGATTATGGTGTGGGGTTGTTTTTCAGGGGTTGGGCTTGGCCCCTTAGTTCCAGTGAAGGGAACTCTTAAGGCATCAGCATACCTAGACATTTTGGACAATGTCATGCTCCTAACTTTGTGGGAACAGTTTGGGGATGGCCCCTTCTTGCTCCAACATGACTGCGCACCAGCGCACAAAGCAAGCTCCATAAAGACATGGGTGAGCAAGTTTGGGGTGGAGGAACTTGACTGGCCTTCACAGACTCCTGACCTCAACCCGATAGAACACCTTTGGGGTGAATTAGAGCGGAGACTGCAAGCAAGGCCTTCTCGTCCAACATCAGTACTTGACCTCACAAATTAGCTTCTGGAAGAATGGTCAAACATTCCCATAGACACACTCCTAAACCTTGTGGAAGGCCTTCCCAGGAGAGTTGAAGCTGTTATAGCTGCAAAGGGTGGGCCGACTCAATATTGAACCCTATGGACTGAGACTGGGATGCCATTATAGTTCATATGCGTGTAAAGGCAGGCGTCCCCATACTTTTGTCAATATAGTTTATATATATATCTATATACAGTATATATAATAAAAATGCTAGGCTCTCTATGGAAAGGGAATGTGACAGATTCAGCATGGAGTTATTATTGCTGCTACCTTTGCCATTTATATACCAGCAGAGAGATAGAAACCTCAAGACTAAATGCACTAGTTGATTATCCTGGTTACCAAGGAAATATACTGAAGAGAAATGAAAAATGAAGTAATTCAGAGCAAAAGCTTTAAATCAGAATAGAAAAGTAAAAATATAGAAATATATTACCCATCATTTTTTTTCCATTTCAGCTTAGTCTAAATGTAAAGCCATTACACATTTAGAAGAGGCAGACAACTACAAAAAAACCTAAATGATATTAAAACATAGAAGGCACAACCACGTACGTCTTTCTTTCACAAAACTGAAAAACATTAAAAAAAACATTTGCAGAGAATGCTGATCCATTTTTATTGAATTGTTCAATTGTCATTTCTTGCCATAGTAAAGTGTACACTGTGATATTTGTTTAATTTGTATAGATTCAACTGCACACGAGGAGTCCTCTTAGATTGATCCAGAGCTGCTGTGCCGGCCGGTTTTTATATTTCCAGATGTAAGCTACTATGTTTTAATAAAACTTATACTGTTTTTATATACTGCACCATGAGGTCTTTCTGCTTTTAAACCCTCATAACCCTGTTGATTCCGGAGAGAAAGTTCGTTAGTAATACGCCTAGGCTAAGCGGTCCCTGGGTCTGA
Source organism: Nanorana parkeri (assembly GCF_000935625.1). Lineage (NCBI taxonomy): Eukaryota > Metazoa > Chordata > Amphibia > Anura > Dicroglossidae > Nanorana > Nanorana parkeri. The sequence continues at coordinate 303,478 of NW_017306871.1, read as the reverse complement.
AAGACAGCTCCAGCACTACAGCCGGAAAACATCTCTCCTACTGCCCGATTCTAACGCGGGAAGAACATACTCGAAGGCAGGACGGGACCGGATACCATATCGTCAAGACCCTGATATTTGCGCATATCCACCGTAACCCGGTGAGTACCCATTACTAAGGGGGCTGTCGGACTAAGGAGATAGGAACTAACAATCATCCGTCTTCTAAACCCCCCCTGTCCTGTTCTTACATTGCCTATTTTTTGAGATCTACTCTTCATATCGCCCATTGAACATTGCTGCCTCTGGCATCGCCTTCACTTATTTAAAGAAACAATTCAAGATTAATATAGATCACTGAATGCTATCCTTTTTTTTTGTTTCAGCTTTTTTGAAAAAACTGTCACAGATTATTCACTGTAATCTTTTTGAGACGTTTTTTCTGATACTGTGTTATATATTTCCAATGAAGTTGTAATGCCGTATTATATTCACTAATCAAAGCTGATTTTATCCATCTACTATCATCTATTATTACTTAATCTTAATCGAAGCTGATTTTATCTATTTATTATTATTCAATTTTACTATTTATTCTTTGTCATCTAAGTTCATCACGATTATTCACTTACGTTTGAATGTCATTTATATCTATTAGCCATAGGCTACACTTTATGTTGTTCACATAGTGATACAAACCATCTTTTTCGTTTACTTTTTATGACTGTTTCGAATACACATAATTTATACATTGATATCCACTGATCACTTAACCCAATCTGTGAATATTTACACATATTTTGTTGACTTTATCTCTAGCGCTGTGTTCCAAGTACTCTATTTGTTTAGTTTGCCCTGTGGGCTGAATGAAAGAAAATATAGAAAATTACTCCATCCTCGCTGAGCAGCATGGATGGACGAATCTGCTGTTGTGAGCTTTGTATTATGACAGTGGTGACAGCCCGAGAATTTCCAACATGTTCTTTCAGCAAAAGTCAATTTAATGATCGACTTCTGCTGAGGGAATAGGGTCACCAATGGATCTCATTTCGGCTGAATCGGCTGAAATTTGATCCGTGTGTACCCAGCTTAAGAGAGACACCTTAGACAAGGTTCAAAACCAAAGTTATTTATTTCACTTTTCAATGTTTGTTTATGCCTATTAAAATTTTGTTTAGAAATCAAAATGTAATGCTGATTATTTTATTGGCCCTGAGACTGCAGAGCATTCTGTGCTTTTTAGTAAGTCAGTAAAGCTGTTACACAACCATATGAACTAGAGACCAGGTGTGTATTTAAATATAGAGCTGAGCCACAGGGAAGCACAATACTCTTGACTGATGGATTTATTACTATCATCCTCTTAATAAAATGTAAAAAAAAGAACTGTAGGACATGAGTTTAAATGGCCACTGCAGCCCCTTATTTAACGACATAACAAGTAACCGTTACAAATAACAATAACCAAAATAAAATCCTACCAAATAAATAACCAAACAACTATTGTTTATGAGAAGTGGTCTTTGGTGTCCACTAGCCAAAATAAGGCTTTACAAATAATTCAGCCATGTTCCCAGCCACACACCCACAGACTCAAAAACAGCTCCATAATTGTCTATTCCTGACTTCCCAAGGCAACAAACCCCATTAACAAGCTGCCGTGAAAAGTAAATCCCAATCTATTGACAACATTGAATAAGAGAGCGAGGGTGGGACAATCTTCTTCCCTCATCGACCTTCCAGAAAGAACTCCCAGCCCCCCCTGGAGATCCTACCCCTACATTTCCTCCCTATCACCTGACCCTCAACTTCCAATCAGGTAAGGCCTGCTGTTTTCAGCTCTAATCTTTAACTCTTTCCTGGGGGCTATTTTTTTACCCCAGTGTGGTAGCCCTTCCATTAATTTTCTTTGTGTCTGTCTTTTTTTACAGCAGAGAGGTAAAAAAGTAAAGAAGAGTAGTTGGAACCCTCTAAAGCTCTGACTGCTGAGTGCATATGGCAAATACGATTTACCATATTCAAATGCAATTTTTTAAATTTTTCTTTATGATGCAGGTTTTCAAAGGAAAACAATAGGGATGTAAAGGACAGTGTGAGAAGCCATTTTCTTCATCCCCCTACTGGGAGCAAAGAAAATCAACACTCCTGTAACGTTGGTTTGCAGTGGATTTCAAGAGAGGATTTATCGTTAGCATTAGAAATGTGCAGGGCAAAAAAATTTTGTTTTGGACGAATCAAATGAAAATAATTTTCATTAATTTCGACAAAGGAAACTCATTTTAATGCTGTTTCGGATTCGGAGGCAACGAGCCTCCGGAACCCAAACCGCACAAAGAAACAATATGGCCACCGCTGGTTCTGCACATGCGCACCGCCATTTTGGAATATATCTTGGTATACAACAAGATGGCGGCACCCGAATATGTGGGTGCCGCCATCTTGATGTATACCAAGATATAATCCAAAATGGCAGCATGCATACACAGAATAAGCTGGCAGCCGACCTGGCCACCGCTCGTTCTGCAAATAACGTCACGCAACATTGCACACGCGTGGCGTCATGGGACGTCATGCACCCCGCATCCAAGATGGCGGCGGCATTGAATAGAACATGCCAGTGGCCAATATGGCCACCGCACATACTGATAACAAATTTCTATATGCCTGAATATCGTTTTAGTATGTTATTTCAGATTCGGACGAACCACCAAACGGAATTTCATTGATTTGCAGGTTCGTCCGAATCTGAATGCACATGTCTAATGAGCATAGTGTTTTTAGCTTTCTAGTGGGGCAGGCAATGGGAAAGGTATATTTTCTCTCTCTTCTTTTGCAGGTATGCCTGTTTGCCCTTTTTATTTTTAATGACAGGGTCAAGTTAAAGTGTTTTCCCAGTTAAGCCTTGTTTTAAGTTTTTAATTGAGTAGAGAATGGTTAAAATTCATGTCACTTTTATTTTTTTGCTCTCTGTGTCCCATTGGGGAATATTCCCTTTACTTTATGTTATAGAGACACAACAAGGAGTGAGAGGAAATCACTATACATTGAGGGAGAATCCCCTCTGGCACAGTTTTCACCAGAACAGTTGCTTCTATTGAAAGAATGATTCTGTACTTCTGTTGGAGTCAGCCATATTGTGGATTTAACATCAATTTGTGTTACAATAACAATGGTCACCAGGACAAATGGAGAGGGTCACACTCTATACCAGACACAAACAGTAAAACCCTGACAGGGGTTCTAATCCTTTCATACTCATGAACAAAAACAAAAAAAATAGTCTAGTGATATACTTTTATACTCAGTGAGCTCCTGAGCAGAATAAAGTAGGAAGGGCTGGAGTCTCTATCTAAAGTGGACCTTTACGCTTAAAAATCTAATTCTAACAAAGCATTCCTCTATGTATGATGATTAATAATACCATAGACATGTCAGGTGTAAAATCTCATCTGTAATCTCACAAGATCTCAGGGAAAGGCATTTTCCTCCCCTGAGATGATGTGCATGGTCACATGTCCTAGTCATATGTCTAGTCACATGTGTCAGAAATCCAGGAAGTAAAAGGAGAGGTAGTAATCTGCCCCCCAGAGGTATAAAAAACAGACAATATAGTTCAGAGAAAGAAAGAGGACAGACAAACTAACATACCCAAACATTACGTTTCATTTGTTTTTCCTTTGTTTTTCCTTTGCTTTGCAGCCTGTTCTTCTGTTTTTATGAGAAGTAAAACTTATGTGAGTACCAGAAAAAATATTAGCTGCGTGTTTGGGCTGTATTGTATTCATAATTAATGACTATCGAAACTGGAGGTTGCTGGAGTGCTTTCCTGAAATGTTGAATATTGTGGCAAGCTTTGGAGTCAAGGAGGAAGCTAAAATTAATATATATTTTTTTACATCACAATGGACTTTAAATGTCAAGCATTAGCTTTAGTATTAGGGTTATTATTTGGGTTGGTGTTAAAGTTAACAATAGCAATAGGGTTAGTATAATGGTTAGTGTTAGGGTTTAGCATTATTGTTGGATTAGTATTAGGGTTAGCGCTATGGTTATAGTTCGGGTTGGCTTTGTTAATTGAAAAATGCATTAATCATCATGTCAGCGCTGACATAATAATTACATGACTCTGTCAGAAAACAAGCCATGTGATCATATACAGTATATAGACAATTTCACCTAACCAGTCTGTATAGTTTGAGTCAAATTGTTATTACGTTTCAGTGAAAGTAAAATTGGTTATTTAGTTACAAAATCAAGTTTTGTGAAATGACTCTGCTCATCCTTACTCCCTATTTCACTTCATTTTGAATATATTTATTTCACATAATATGAACGTTTTACATATTTGTTCACACATCAAGTAATACAATTCTCATATAATGATAATAATAAAAATATAAACAATATGTATAGTTTCTCCCTTTCATGACTTTTTAAATCCAAAGTAAAATGCTTCTTGGTGAGAGAATGGTAATTACTTTGCAGCATAGAACTAGAAACCCGAAGCTGTGTGTGTTCTTAGTTCTCAGAGAGGCAAATTAGTCATAGGGGTCTATTCACAAAGCTGCCGAAGGATCTGGCTGTAGCTTCGGCCGATCCTTCGGCTAGCTTTGGCATCAGCCGATCCAGATGTTGGATCGGCTGAGTCGAACTCCTTCTGCACTTCGGGTCAGCCGAACATGCTGAGCATGTTCGGCTGATTCGAAGCCACACGAAGCAAGCCGATGTACGGCTGATTTCAGCCGATATACGGCTGAAATCAGCCGTACCAGCCTGAAGTGAATAGCCGAACAGTGTTCGGCTCACTTCACTTCTGATCGGTCATTCACTCGGCTGCCCTCGGCAGCTTTGTGAATAGACCCCATAGAGTTATTGTCAGGTTAAATGCAACATGCTGATTTTGCTAAACTTGGGCTAGCCACCGAGGCTTAAAAATTTCTGGCTATGAAAGGGTTGAGCAACTTTCATGAAATATTTTCAGTAGCAGATATTTTAAAGGATGTTGTCATATAAGTGAAAAGTGAAAGTCTTGATATTTTGCCCAGTAGCAATATTTATTTTGTGGTAATTAATGTATATTGAACACCAATAGAATTGATGAGGCAATCATGCAGACGTGTAATTCAGAACATAATTGAAATATTTCTGCCCTGCCAGGAATACATCATTACCATTTAATAAACATGTCACTGGATGGCATAATTTAAAATCTTTGGAGATTTTAAGGATACTGATACATAGTACAGTGAGGTTGAAAGCGGTTTGAGGTTTTGTTTACTAAATACATTAAATATTTATGACTGTCCCCAGGCCTTTCAGTTAGGAAGCACCAATGGCTGCTGGCTTTGACAGATTTTTAATAGAATAGAAGATTTCAAGAAAAAGTAATGAAGAAAAACTCTGCTAAAAGCTGCTGCATTTTAGAACAGTGATATAGAGGTGGATTTACTAAAGAAATGTAAAATGTTCACTTTCACAAAAGTAATACGGGCGAGCTGTGCTCACTTCAGTCATGTGCACCAAGCCTGTGTTCTTCTTTTACATTTCTTTGCACATGATTGGGTAGACATAGTGACCACAGTTTAATTTACTAAGAAAACCCTTTGCTAACTCAACAGCATTGATTCATTTAGTAAATCAACAGTCCATTCTTTGAAAGCAAAATTACCATACTCCTTAAATAGCTGAGCAAATCTGAATTAGGAAGGAAACAAAAGGAGTTTATTGTATTCTGCCATATTCTGTTTTGTCCCTGCTGAAGTCATCACACACAGGGCGCAACAGGAAGGAGAGCTCTTTAATAATTACATGCCGTCAATTCTACTATCATTGTGAGTAGTTTTAAATTGTTTTAATAAACAGATAATTTTATTATATTACATTATGAACGATTATCTATTCTATGCGGGTACTTACTCTTGCTGTGGCACACACACATTTCAGGTTGCTTTTGACCATCTGATTTCAGAGGTCAAAAAAATCCAGTGAGTGCGGGAGAGGAGGTGACGGGAGAGCACTTTTTTGGGAGAGCCACATTGAAGTGAAATAGAGAGTGAAACCCTATATAGCATTAACGTCTGTTTGACATTCATTGGACACTTTCGTGAGAAATAGTTAAAACATCAGAGTGGACTTTTTTTTGAACATTTAATATTATGTTGGCACTAATTATGTTTTTTTGGGGGTATAAATGTTATAGTCACATGCAAACCGAATGCAAGGTAGTGTACAGTATTGATGTTTGAATATATACATATGGATGGACTTAATGGATTTATTTTTGAGTTATAATAGGAGTTTATTGTATTCTACCGTATACTGTTTTGTCATTCAGCATACAATGTTATAGGGAGTTGGGCCAGGTAAACTCAGGCACATTAATTATCATGACAAATTATCTTGGCATATTACATGTCAATAAACTATGTTGTAGCAAATACAGGCCATTTGGTGCTAAGTAGAATGTGTAAATGTCTTGCCCACTCATCCACTTGGAGCACAGCTGCACACCTCTATTGCACAACATATTGACAAGCTAATTTTCTAAACAATTATTTATTTATCACAGATTGTAAGACCTTTGCACTACTCACATCTTTCTTTTCAAACCCTATTTGACCTATTAAGTGGTGCACCAAAAAAACAACTTCTGTGCTTCAAATATGAGGTGCACTAACCAGAGTTTATTTGGCTAGTGGTATACATGTTGTGTGCTGAAAAAGTCTTACTATTCATTTTCAACTGTTTAAAAACAGCACCTTGTTATAATCATCATAGTCTTTCAAATGTTTCTGAACTTTATGTTGTCTTATTCCACTATGAGCACCTGTTTACAAAAACAGAAGAGATCTTTTGCCTTGAAAATCTGGCAGAGCGCTGGAGGAAAATTGCAAAAAAAAGAAAAAAAATACTTAGGCTGCCTTTGCAAACCTTCTTCAGGAAATACTAGTTACCTGCCTGTCTTGCATATCCTTTGGTTAAGGCTAGGTGTGATTCACATGTGATTCACATACAATTACAAAAACAAAATACAAAAAAACCTGTATATTATATACATGGGGATAAAACAGTTCCTCAGTAATCACAATAATAGTATTTGGATTATAATTCACAATGTGCCTTAGCTAAAGTATATAACTATATATGCTTTAGAAAAGAACATTTAATTTATTTTATTATATTATAAGCTATTCTTGAACGTGGAGTCATGTTTTAAAGAATTATCAATTTAATTAAAAGTAATTTCATGCAGTTAGTTATTCATTTTAAAGTTGACACAGCAGTAATAATAATACTACAGCATTATACTGATGCAAAAACAAACAGCGACACAGAAAAAGAGGGTGCTGAGAACTAAACATAAGCCATAATGTAACCACTAATTTTTTAATTGTCGCTTTCCAATAATCTGTCTAGTGTAAAATGTAGGAAAACCAAGTCTATAATATTTGAAGACTGTTGTGTCATAAAATAATATATATGTTATGTATGGAATAATAGATTAAACATGCACAGGGAATATGTCTGTCTATCTATCTATCTATCTATCTATCTATCTATCTATCTATCTATCTATCTATCCCCACTGCTGCACCGTTGGTACCACTGTCCCTGGTGGCAAAGGAAGCCGGCGCTGTAGAAAACATGCTGCGGTGGCGGAGGGAGCAGAGCCGCATTAGCCGATACTTCCTCTATAGCGCCGATATTAGGAACCATCATTTGGACAGAGAAAGCAAAACACTGGGTGAAAGGCTGACTTCACACAAGAGTGTCTGCTGCCACTGTCACTAGGAACAAGCATGCAGCAAGTGAGGTCATCTATCTATCTATCTATCTATCTATCTATCTATCTATCTATCTATCTATCCAGTATATCTAAATATGTGTGTGTTTTATCTATACATTTTAGCTCTGATTTCCACAACCTTTTCTATAATTTCAAAAGCATTTTGTTGTATTATTTTACCACTGCTATCCTACTTCTCTAAAGCACAGTAGAGTCTTCTTAAAATAGAATATATCTGTGTGGCTCACTTCCATCACATATCCAAAAATGGGGGTGTTTTTCCTAATTTTAGTCAAGCGAGCAGATCCATGCAATTAATTTCTTTGCCTCAGGCCAACTGTGCATACAGAACCACTGGTTTACAGCACATATACAACCTAACATGTGCACTGGCAAAACATTTGTTTAATTTCATTTTGATTCCAAATTTGCTTTATTACGGTTTTTGGGATTCGGGTCCGAAGTTCAATTCGTTTCGGGATTCGGATTCAGGCAAAATTAGTTAGCGGTAGTCTGGACGAACTTTCGTTTGCTGGACGAACTTTCGTTTGCTGGACAGCAAAATTACATTAGAAATGTTTTATTTATTTTTTAGTCTGCAGAAAAAAAAAACCATTAGGTTCCCCCCCAATTGACACCAGACCCTTTAGGTCTGGTAGGAATTTTAATTGGGAACCCTAGCCCCAAAAAATGTGGGGTCTTCCTAACATTCCTACCAGACCCTTGATCCGAGCAGGCCATGTGCCCTCGGCATTGGGAGGGTGTCCCCATGCCCATGGGGACAAGGGCCTCTTCCCCACAACCCTGACCCGGTAGTTGTGGGGGTCTGCGTGCAAGGGGGCTTATTTGCATTGGGGTACCCCTTTAATTAAGGGGGCACCCAGATGCCACCCCCCTTGTGAATGAGTAAGGGGTACTTGTACCCTTACCCATTCACTAAAGGGTTAAATCAAATAGTTATTAAGAAGTCCAAACTTTTGATAAAATCCTTTAATTGAAAAAAAAAACAAAGAGACAATTTTTGACTATTCCTTTTCTTAAAAAAATTAATAAAAATGGCTCCATCGATGTAATCCAGCGTCAATCACGATGCAGGACGCCTGCCGACTCGCCAAAATAAAAAAAGTCCCGCCGCACGATGAATGCTTTTCATATGACACCTCGGCTCACTGACCCGAATGGCATTCGTAAACTCACGAATAGCATTCTGGATTTCTCGAATGCTATGTAGCATTTGACAGCTGAGAATGTCAAATGGGCGGAACGTGCTGTGGCGTCACGGCTCGCTCTGCCCATCTGTTTACTTTCAAGCAGGAATGTCATTTTGCGGCGAGTCCTAGTCGGGTTTGGACGGTCATCATGCAGCGGGACTTTTTAATTGCGGCAGGTCGGCGGGCGTCGTGCATCGTGATTGACGCTGGATTACATCGATGGAGCCATTTTAATTTATTTTTTGTCGCCCTGATGAAGGGATCCTGTGTGGTCCCGAAACGTCTCTATTTTGTACATGACAATTGACGATTGGTCCAATTAAATGGACATCAAAGATATTTACTGACTGCTTGTGATTTCTGCTTTCCACTGGTACTTTCCATTAACTTCCTTCTGATAATTCAATTTTCGTTGTACCCACACTGATCCTCTGAATTCAATGGAGTTTCTGATACAGAACAAGTGTGCAAATGTGTGAGGTCAAAAGATGAACATGACAATTAAGCAACTAGCTTCTACAAAAGGAGGTCAGCATTGGAAGTCTATATTTTTTCTTACTCAATTTCATGTAATGATAATAATAATAATAATATAAAGAATAAATAGAAAGGTTAATTATGCTTAATTAGTGCCCTAAAAAAATCTACCTTTTGTCTTGATTAAATCCCGAAAATAGTACTTCTTTTTCTGACATGTGACAGGTCAGGCACTTCTATTCTGTAACCTAATAGCTGTGTGATTACAATTAAAGGGTCTTCCTGATTCTTCTTTATTCATTCTGTGCATCTGTGTTTTCTCCATCTCTCCTGCTACTTGTTAGTCATTCCCCTATCAGTCATCCGATGAACATCTTTGAGGGAGCAGTTCTGACATGAGGAAACAAGGCCCTGCTACACTACCAAGCTAATCACCTCCACACAGAGACACAATGTAAAACAAGTTATGATGAGTCAGTACCGGGGAAAAGACCAGCAGCAAGTGACTAGTCCTTTGCTCTCTCCTTGCCTTTTATGGACACAGCTTTTATGGTATAGGTTATCTTTAAAGAGACTGCAACTGCCTACCTTAATTTGACAACCTGATTTAATAATAGAACAAAAAATGGATTGTTTAGGCTGGGTGACCTCTTTTTCCTTAGCATCCCCACTTAAAGAAAAAAATCCCCTTAAAGGGTCTCTGAATTGGTTGTTGGTCACTTGTATTATTTGTTTGTTTATACACTGTTTTATACCTTTTATAATTAAGTATGTGAAACAAGTTTGTTTTACTAATAAACATTTTTACAGAATATATTCATGACATTCAGATTGTAAAGCAAGCAGGGCTACTCGTAAATCAGAGCGTGGGGGTTTATAATCTATTCAGATCTGGTTTTGTCCACAACAATTGTGATGAGATTCCTTATTAAGCTCTACCTGCAGGCTGAAATTGGTAAATATAACATTTTTCTATGCAATATTTCATATTTGCTTGATTAAATCTTAAGGCTTACTTCCTATTTTATTCTCCTCCAGTCATGTAAGGTTTAATCCCCCATTTTTTACCCTGCTGATGCCACTCCCCTCTTCTTCTTATCTTTTTTTCAGGTCTGGGTCATCCCTTTTCAGTGATTGGTCAGAAACAGATGAACTAACTTCCACACATCATTTCAGCACTTGACTCTTACTATAAAATGCTGGGAATGTACACTGTACTGCGCATGCACTGCAGTCAGTATACTTTTTTTTTAAATGGTACCAGACAGGCAGCAAGGTTATATACACTCAGCAAGATTACATTAAAGCCATTTATGAAAAATTAGTTATCATTTTTGTTGAAAACTGTTTTTTTTTTACTCAGTGTTGTAAATTGTTTTAGGTTTTTCACACTTGTCTAGCACTTTAGTGTCATACAGGTTTCTCAAAAATAAGCAGCTGTACTAGAAGTTCTTTAATGAAAATTCCCTTTCATATAATATTTTAGCAATCACAATGCTTATATCTACAAGTTATTTAACTTGTTTACATGAAAAATGGCAAAAAGGTTCAATTCATTTTGAAATAACTTCACAAAAGAAAGAAAAAACTTGAAGCATAACATTTCACACAGAAGTATGTTGAAGAGCCATAACAGCATTGCATCAGTCTGAAATAAAGCTTAATCAACTTCTAAGCACTTTTTTGCATGCTTGGGTAATCTCTTCAACAGGATATAAAATGCTATGCATGAATATAAATATACCAGAACACTACAATAGACCCATCTAGTGACCTCCATTCACTTTGATTTGCTAATCTTTTTGGTTTACCCTTCTCTGACCATTTAATAATGTCACTTGGGAAATCACCACTAATAGTGCATCTTAAGTCATTTACTGCCACATATCACATATTGATTGCTTTCCTACGAGGACAAAAAACAAATTGAACATGGCTGGAAAACTAAATATTATTCACCTTAAATATGCATTCAAGGCAAAAGATGTGACCTCAAGTTATCTTCTGACTTCAAGGCAGATAAAATGCCCACAACAAAGAATATAAGCTGACAACTTAAAGAAATATGTGGGCTTTAGTTAAACAAGCAGAAAATATTTACAAGTGTACCATGAAATAATTCCAATGTGACAATGGAGTTATTGTTAGTTTAGAAATATATTTTTTGCTAATCCTCGTGATCCAATAAAAATATTAATGCCTTAGTGGTAGTAGTCTTTTAAGGATGAAGAATAATTCCAGTTCATTAAATCTTTCAACTGTTAGTGCACATAATTGTATTTTATTTTTTAGCTGGCTGCTCTTGAGCCACTGAACTGCTATTTTGCTTGACACTGAATTATTGGTGTTTTTCAACAAGTACCTATTACTTGAACAAAATGTCAGATTTCACAGATAATTATGTTACAAGGTTAGAGTCATTAAATAACATATAGAAATGGGAAATTACATGTGGGAATTTTCTTGGAGTATTATTTCCATAGCATAGCTACTTTCCACAGCAGATAGCACGTTTGAATTTAATGAGTATGTAAGGTACAGAGAAAAAGAGATAAGCAATAGCCCAAAAGCACAATGTGGTTGATTATGATTACTTTTAAATTGAATTTTCACATTGCAAAGTTAATTTTAATTCATCTCAGTGAATGAGGTGAAACAAAGTAACAATTCCCTTCATGCAAAGACAACAATATTTTGTTGATTGGATAATTGGCATTAGCACAACTTCAGCTCAGGCACTAAGCTAAGCAAATTTTCTTTTTACTTAGCTTAGTGAATTAAAGATGTCCAGGCTTTAGAAAAATTAACCCTTGCAGTAGGGCTACCCCCTGCACTGCAAGTGTTAACTGCTAGTTTTTCCTCGTTCTCCTACAGCAGTGACTACTCATATTCCCCCCTCCGATCTGGCTTTGGTATGTCCTCAGTGTCCTCATGTCTGATACAAGTGAATGGACTGTATTAGATGGGATGATGTTAGCGGAGTGTAGACTGCCAGAGTCTGAGGGAGAAGAGGCTGCGGGTATTGGTCTATCACCCAGATGGGATCAAGGATCAGGCAAGTATTTCTTCTGTATTTGAGTTCTTAGAGAAAAATGAGCAGCTAATCCTTGCAGTGCAGGGGTAGCTACCCTGTAAGTTTGCCAAGATGAACACTATCAGTTCTTTAAGTGAAGCTTCTTTAAGGGGAGCTGTGCTGGTTTCAGTCATTCAGTTGTGTGCATGTTTTAAACAATTCCTTGTACATGATTGTGTATCATTTGAAAGTTCAAGCAGGCATTCTCAATTAATCTACCAGCGCCAGAACACTAAAGCTGTGACTCCACATAGTAAACCGGGCAATGCATAACAACAGCTCAAGAATCACATTTTCCAATGTAATAGATGAGCAATGTAGATTGGGTTGCAAGGACCAATCACCAAGCGTATAAGTCAAATGTTATCTTGGCTTCACACGATCACATTCTATATACATTGGTATATACATTGGTGTTATAGTTGTGATAAATGGCCAGCAGAGTGAGCAAATAATGAATGTCTATGAAATGCCATAAAAATCGAAAACACAGAGCTGAAAGCTAGACAGGCATTATCCCATAATTTGAATTATTATGATTAAATTAATCTAAATGTCATACTTTCCTTGCCCACTTACCTTAGTTTTAGAAACTTTCTAGACAATGAGGGTTTAAAGTCCTTATTTTAGAGCACATTCATAACTCATAGCACTGTTTATCATTCTTGTTTTGTATGTTTAGATATTCAGGGTCACAGGCATTAATTTCAGGATACTGTTGGTTAGACTATTAATGCGGGGAAAATGTGATTGCTGTTGTGGAGTTAGAAGGATTAAGAGGGATTTATTTTTCCTTTTGAGGTAAAACTGATAATGACTTCAATACTTTATTTTTCCTTCTACTTGATCAACAAAAATGGCATTATTAGAGAAGGGATTTGCGCAAATTATTTATTGACAAAGTCCAAGAGGCATATTAAGTCTGTGTGTGGGGAAACACAAAGTGAAAGTCAGCAAGACAGGGCTGGGCACATAAACTCCTATGCACATATATAGATATATACATACCCTGTAAGTTTGCCAAGATGAACACTATCAGGCTTACCGAAATAAGAATGTAACTAAAAATTCCCACAGAAAATATCAGCAAATGTACACTATTAAAGCTAAACTCCAAGACACATTTAATGCAGTTATGTATTAATTAGACTAATGTATTTACTTGAATTTGTCTTAATATCTCCCTCTTGCAATCCCCTGTAAAGTGGCACTGGAAGATAAATGGTCAATAGATTGAGCCAAACCTGCTCTGCTGCATGTGTTGGCAAGGGTTATGCTGACAGCACAAGAGAGATGGCTTTATCAGTTTGTTGCTACTCTGTCACTAACCAATCACAGACTGGGGTCAGACAGTGTTCCTTTAAGCCCAACTGAACTCTAGTGATTTACTACTATAATGTGACCAGACTACTTATACGTATACAGTAATAGATATTGATACTTTTTTACTTATTGTTAAAACTGGTAAGCACTCTGTAGAGTTGGACCATGGCTATACACAACCCCCACCCCCCCCCACCCCCTACTCAGTTTGCCAATCAACAGCACTCTTGCTACTTGTTTCCTGATTTTTATGACAATGCTGCAGTCTGACTCCCCAGAGTGCTGCATCATAGAAAATTATAACCGCTGCTGCAGCACATAAAAATTGAAACAAATAAAAGAACATTACATTTATTACTGTATATGCATCCTGGCTGCATTACAGTATTCAATCACAAGGATTCAACTTGTCCTCAAACAAGGAAAACTGTAGCTAGAACAGTGATAGATTAATTCTAAGTGCTTCCTACAGGTACTGAGGGTGGCCAAGACCCATATTTTTCCATCACATTTCGCACAACTGAATCACATATGTAAGAATTGGCTGGTGTATTTTCAGAGTCAGAGGCATTTCACACTTCCAGTCCAGTCCCATATCTTTCTTCTGGTGATTGTAATGGAAACACAGTTTATGATAATAAACTCCCTTGCCTGTAATTATTTGATAGGCACAATCAAAGGAGCAATAACAAGTGGTGGCGACAGCGGAAGTCTGATAACAAACATAAAAACTGAAGCTTGCATTTAGTTATGCAGCAAATACTTTACATGCTTTTTTAACATGTGAACTTTCGAGTATTTATGGAATGTCAGTTTAAGGTCTTTTATTTAATCAATCTATGCTTTAGGTTTTGGTAGCTCTTTAAAAGCAAAGGTAGAAAAATATTGCAAATACTGGCTTTCAAAGCACATTTTAATGATGCCTGCATAGCTCATAACTGTCACTTGGCTGACTATGTGTAAATTATTATTGATCTTTCCTACCTCTAGCTCATATTTTAAGCAAATGTCTATACTTGGAAATATATGTGACATTACGCAGATAAAATACAAATCATATGGCTGGAATGAAAGTTTGTCCCACTAGGTTATATTACATCAACCCTTAAGGTTAAAAGAAAACTTTGAATACAGGTGTTACTTATTTGTTGGATGCTGTATATAAACTAAAATCCACAATGAACTTAAGGAAGATAAAAAATAAAATGCTATCAATCTATAATCTTTTTATGCATATGTTTGTGCCTGTGCGTATATTTCTTTCTTTTCTTTCTTGCTATATTTCTTTTTTTCTTTCTTTCTTTCCTTCTTTCTTTCTTTCTTTCTTTCTTTCTTTCTTTCTTTCTTTCTTTCTTTCTTTCTTTCTTTCTTTCTTTCCTTCTTTCTTTCTTTCTTTCTTTCTTGATTTTTTTTCGAACAGAACTGATTTAATAATTTTGGTCATTGTGCCATCTATCAGCATCTATCAGCAAGCTATCTCATGAGAAGTTGCTCTTATTTTAGAAAGCCAGTATTCAAGTGTGTAATTAAATTAAAAAAAATACATTTTAATTTTAATTATTGCTTTTTTTACCTAATTAACTTAAGCAGGGCCTAGTTCTTTTTCTTAAATGACTAGTAATTTAGATTGTATTTGGTGATAAATTGTTTATGGGCAGCAAGTAAATGACTCCATAGATTTTGATCGCTTTTTCATTGGATATCATTTGACAAGATGGAACATGAGTTCAGATTATTTTAGTGTCTTCATTTGTATGCAGTCAGTTCCAAGTCAATTTCTTAGGCTAGGTTCACACCTAGGCAACTGAGCTGGTGAGCGGTTTACGCGCGTTTTAGTTTGTGCAACTGTTTTTAATGCATAGAGATGTCTATGGGACCCAAATAAGCGTGACATCTGCCCAAAAGTAGTTCCTTGCAACAGGCAATTTTGTTCGTGCGACAAACCGAAAGGTGTGAACAGCCTCCATTGAATTCAATGCAAATCTTTGTTTTGTGTGATATTGCACAACTCAATCCGCACGATAAATCAGACTGCCCTACTAAACCCATTCACTCCTCTTCCCATCTGTAATGTTGCAGCCTTCTTGCTTTGAATCTCAGGCTCCCCCGAGAGACAATATTTACATTACTGTCAGGGAGACTGTGTGAGGTTACAAACAAGAAGGCTACAGTGTAACTAACTAATGAAACTAATGCACTGCAAGTATCTTCTTCTATGGGCTTTCATAGTCAGTTTGGGAAGAACATGTAGAATTTATATGGAAGAGAAAACTATTTGAACTAGCTTCCCTGCTGGGAGATGGTTGGAGGGTAAGGCAAGAATAAATGCAGTTTCGGGTAGTAGCATTACTAACCATGATATGTTTGCAACAGTATAATGCATGTACCCACACAGTCCCCTTCCATATTGAAAACAGTAAAATTGTATATGTGTATAGGTGATACCAGGAAAGGTTTTCATGATGCTGAGCAATATTGAAAACTAAGTAATGGATCTGGGTTCCTTTCAATTCTTTGTGAGTGATCCTAGAACATATTTATATAGATGAACTTGTATTTTATATTAACTAAGTGCATTTTAGAAGAAAGTGAAATAAAAATTAAGTTACATCTGATTTCTTCATATTACATGAAGTTTCCAACATCTGCTAAAACTGGAGACCCACGAGCATTTTAAGCACCATGGAGAGTTCTGTGAACAGAGCAATGCAGAGCATACTGCATCACTAAATGTGGAGGATGTAAAGCTCTAAATGCAGTTAGGCAATAGAGCGCTGGTATTGAGAGAAATCTAAAGATGGCATCATGACAGTTTTGAGGCATATTCCTGTTAATGAGCATTTCGAGGCACTAATGTTAAATGAATGAATGCATTAGCTGGCAGCACATTTTATACACACACCGTACAGAATATGGAGGAAAAATCATAACACATGTATCAGTATCTCTATCTTTATACTTTCCTCAACCTCCATTACTTTATTTTTTTAGGATGCTCTAGTTAAGTTGTACAAATCAACCTCTCAAAAGAGGACATTGCTAAAATGAGAGACAGCATTCTGTGACTGGAGTGGATTTTACCACCTTGGCAATACTGACGTGCTCAAGCAGAATCTGCCAGTTTGGGGGTCTGTCATGGACTGGTGTAAATGGCATTTGGCAGCAGTGACCTTCAGCTACAGAGAGAGCCATGACAGTTCTTAGTGCCTTAAAAGAGCCAATGGCCATGCAGAAGCAGATGGTGAGTGATGTTACCTGTAGCAACACTGGTGAAATGATACCAGCCAACTGTATGCAAAAGATGTTGCCAACTGATAATGCAAAGATTTGTATAAGTGCCATTAAAATTAGTGTTGTGGGAGATGGATGACTTAAAAAACACTGGTCAGAATTGCTACTGCCCCTTCTGGTGGTAAAATATCAGACGGTCTACTGGGTGGTGGGCTGATATGGGTTCCCTTTTGTGACAGACATGTTAACAGACACATGTAAGTTGATGAATGTTCAGTCATTATATATCTCTGTGTCTCCTTCCCAGATGGATGGACTGGTACTAAACTGAGCTTTTGAAGTGGAGAGGGAGAGGAAGTGTTGTATAGGAAGAACTTGAAAGGTACTTTTTGGGGATAGAAGCACTCCATCTCCACCTCCCTTTCATCTACTGGGTCTGGGTGAGTGAGTCCAATGAAGGCCACCATGGGAGAGGGCAGCTGGAAAGACAGAATTAGAATTCTGAAGCCAGATTTCAATAATAGCATGTACTGTAGTTTAAGGGAAGAGGAGATAAAAAGGTGGTTAACAGAAGAGAGCTGGTTACAGACAACGTAGGCATACCAGAAAGTACATGGGGCGGGGGATGTTTTTAATATATTTTAAAAACATCAATCTTTAACCACTTCCCATCCAGAGCAATTTTTCACACACAATAAAACCTCAAGTTGTGGCTAGAAAACCTCCTAAAATCCCCAAATAATGATATATTTTATGAAAGAAGAGTCCCAGTAGAATGAAACAATGCTAGTTGCACTTTTTTATGTTGCATGATATTTGCACAAATATTTGACAAATCAATATTTTCAAGACAATTTTTTTTTTAATCCAAATTTTCGATGGAGTCGAGTTGGATAAATGGATTTAAAATTGTGTGCACATGTGAAATTGCAAATATACTACAGTACCCAAAATTGCCAGTATGCAACACTTTAAAAGCCTTTACTGCTCATCAATTTAGTGTCAACAGTGAGTGATGGTCCTAGAACTATTGCTCTCACTCCAGCATTTGCGGTGATATGCGACCTGTGGCAAAATCATCGTTTTCACACATAGGTGCACCCAATGCATATTTGCATTTGTAAGCGTGTATTTGTATTTGTTTTTAGTTGTTTAAGCTTTTTTTTAATCTAACTTTATTGCAATTACATAGGGGGGCTAACAAACTGCTGCAGTATCAATGATCTTGGTATAACCACTTTAGGACCACGCTGTTTATATATGTATTGCAGTCCTAAAGTGGTTAAATTGCTCAAATTTGACTTTCACCCATATGTTTTTCCTTATTTGCCTATAAGGGACAACCCTCAGTTCCCCCAGGTAATATGTATGCTTGTGTTAGCTGGGAGAAGATGGGGATTATGACATCCCAACATCTATTCAGCATCTCCTTGTCTGCCCCGCTAAACTTCTTAGCTCTCTGTGAGAAATACAATATACCAACGGCCCACTTTTTGTTTTATTCACAATTAACACATTACTAAAAAAGCGAGACAAGAACATTTGTCTATCTGCTTCATACTCATATAGTGGATGTCTTGTTATGAAGAGCCACATACTCTTTTCCTAATTTATATCCCTACCTTAATGCCAAAATCATTCATCCTTTAACCAGGTCTACCGCAGGCAAATGTAAGATCTTAATGCAAGCTGAGGACCTTTGAGATCAACTCCTCCCGGGTTATCTATCAATCTATCATAGTTTTATCTCATAAGTGAATGGTAATAAAGTGACAAATTATCACAAATAGCAAAATACTCAAACCATTGAGTCAAACCCTTAATAAATAAAATTAATGAAAAATTGTTGTACAAATAAGGTGCAAATAATTCCTCCAAAATTCTGATTCGTGATGTAATTTAACAGATGGCAAATAATTGCAAAGTGAGAGACTAATTTAGATATGAAATAAAGGTGAATCTAGTAACCAATTGATGAGTAAATCAAAAGTACTTGATAGGACAAACTAAATGTGCAAACTAAATAAATAAAAAAATATATATAAAATTCAATTGAATCCAATTCCCCAAGCACACGGAAATAAATATAAAGTCCTTTTAAATTCAATCTTCCAATCAACCGTCCCCCAGGTAGTCGGTACTCACCAGAGTCAGTGAGTATATGTAATATAATCACTCAGGAGCAGAAGGCTTCTAATCTCCCCGTTCCGATTCCCTCAAAAAAAACACCCGACAGCAGATCGAGCACTTTCCAGCACTTGTCCCTTGCAGTCTCCGTGGAGGTCCCGACTCTCTGTTAAAAGCAGGTGCCGACTCCTCTCATCCGTGGGCAACAGCGATATTGTACGGTCCCAATCAGTGTTTTGTTTAGGGTAATAGGAGAGAAGAAACAACCCTCATGGTGCGGTACATCCAACAATGGATATTTAGTAAAAAATAGCAACTTACATCAAAATTTTCAGAACATCGGCCAGCCACATAGAAAAATCAGGATAACGAGCTTTCGCATGAAAGCCACTAGCACAGTGCTTACTAGACAATTAAAAGATCTACCCCTTGACGCGTTTCATCACCTGACGTCTTCTGAAGGTTAACAGATCTGTTAACCTTCAGAAGACGTCAGGTTAAACTTACGCGTTTCGTCTGGTTTTTCTATGTGACTGGCCGATGTTCTGAAAATTTTAATGTAAGTTGCTATTTTTTACTAAATATCCATTGTTGGATGTACCGCACCATGAGGGTTGTTTCTTCTCTCCTATTACCCTAAACAAAACACTGATTGGGACCCTACAATATCGCTTTTGCCCACGGATGAGAGGAGCCGGCACCTGCTTTTAACAGAGAGCCGGGACCTCCACAGAGACTGCAAGGGACAAGCGCTGGAAATTGCTCGATCTGCTGTCGGGTGTTTTTTTTGACGGAATCGGAACGGGGAGATTAGAAGACTTCTGCTCCTGAGTGATTATATTACATATATTCACTGACTCTGGTGAGTACTGACTACCTTGGGAATGGTTGATTGGAAGATTGAATTTAAAAGGACATTATATTTATTTTCGTGTGCTTGGGGAAATCGGATTCAATAGAATTTTATATATATTTTTTTATTTATTTAGTTTGCACATTTAGTTTGTCCTATCGAGTACTTTTGATTTACTCATCACTTGGTTACTAGATTCACCTTTATTTCATATCTAAATTAGTCTCTCACTTTGCAATTATTTGTCATCTGTTAAATTACATCACGAATCAGAATTTTGGAGGAATTATTTGCACCTTATTTGTACAACAATTTTTCGTTAATTTTATTTATTAACGGTTTTACTCAATGGTTTGAGAATTTTGCTATTTGTGATAATGTGTCACTTTATTACCATTCACTTATGAGATAATTTTATTGTCAACATTTCATTTTGGTGTATATATATATAGCTTCAGAACAAGGCAATATATTATTTTATATTTCACACCTACCTTTTTTACGGAATTTACCTTTAGCGCTGTGTTATTACTTGCACATCTTATTTACCAATTCATAGCAGCTTTAGGATTAATAATTTAACTTTTTAGCCTTATCTTTCCAAGAGCGCAGATTCTCTTATTTAAACTAAATCTATCATAGTAGACTGAAGTTTGGAGGCAAAACTCAATTTAGGCTTCTGCATAGAGCCTATCATGCATTTGATTACTTCCATAAAATTGGGGCCCCGGCACCATACACTTGACATTGCCCTAAGTGTGGACAGCTGGGAGCCAAGTTGAAACATTGTCTGTGGCATTGCCACTGTTTTACCTCCAAATTTTGGGATGCCACTTTGTCTTATCTCAAACAAGTTCAAGATATTCAACTTTTAAAAGATCCAGGGGTGCGCCTATTTGGGTGCTGGTCCCCTCCAAATCACCTTTCCAAAACCAGGATACAGTGGATCCATAATTATCTTCTTATAGCAAGGCATGTGATCATAACTTGTTGGTTATCAAGGACACAATAAGGAATAAGGACAGAGGTACAAAGACTTTGTTTAAAAAATAGCACAATTTTATCATTTAAACTTGCCTATACTAATGAGGAGATCCATGAAATAGTAAAGCCTTTCCAATTGAACATCTTGGTATTTGATGGAGAGTTTAGAGGGTACACTGGGTAGATTTCAGTTGATAGGGGATGGGAGTTAGATCTAATTTCCCATTTACCGGGTAGTCCTTTGTTAGACGTAAACATTATATTGCTCCACATTACTGACAAGTAGGGAGTTTGTGACTGCGATATTGGCCCACGTTGGTCCTGCAAAGCTGTTTCCTGAGGTTCTGGAACTCTGTTGTATGGGAGCGGATATATCTATATTGATGTACAATTTTTCCTTTAAAACACTTACATGACAGTGCAGCTAGGTTTTTAGTTTTAAGTGTAGATGCTATTTTATATTTTGCCCTTCCCCCTTTTTTTATTTTTTTTTTCTGTTTAAATGGGAATGCCTTCCTTACAATATCTTTGCCTTACATGATATTTGGGTTCTGTTCATCTCTGAAGTTCAGCATCTGCTTACATGTTTTCTTTTTGTATTGAGCTTATTGTGCTTCTTTTTTTTTGTTTGGTATAATTCAATAAAATATTTAGAAAAAAAATGCCAGTGCAAATAAAGTGCACACTTAAAAAGAAAAAAAAGTTTGATTCAGTGCAAAATGTTCATTCAATTAATTCATCCCTAAGTGCTTTGAAGAAATCTCAAGGCAAAACACACCCATGATTTTCATACTTCAATCCAGTGAAAAGCAGCCCTAGGTAAATTATTGTCTAAACAATATATTCTTCTACCACAGAGATCCCCCAAATAGAAACAAAATCACCACATTGAGGTGACCAGTTAAATTAATAGCATGGTGAAAACATTCAAACCAGATCCAGAGTAGACAGTTGCAAGAAGTTTGTATTTGCATTTCTCAGGGTGGAAACTGACTTTAAGGGGTTGATTTACTAACCTTATAAACACGACACAAACAAGTATACATCTCTGTAGTGTGTTTCCTCCCAGCATGATCTATTGGTGGAATCTAGACACCTTTGTAGTGTGTGCATACCCAGCAGGTGTGTTGTGCAAAGCCCTGCATGAATTGCAAGGTGATGTTGTGTAAATTAGCTACATTGTGTTGCTTGCGTTGATGAATGCAGGAATGTAAATGCATGAGCTAACCATTTTTTTCTAAACTGTGAAGCAGCATTATATATGCATCATGTGCATGATTTTTCCATATATGGCATTAGTGGAAATATGCTTTTAGAGACTTTTTGGTTGATAAATAAATTTTGCTGTGTAAAAATCACACGCACCTAGTACGTGCGTGTGTTTAGGTTAGTAAATCACCCCCTAAGAGTGATGCTTTTGGAATAAGGATCCTCTCCCCACAAATGGGGATGAGGCCCTTGTTCTTATCAACATGGGGACATGGTGGTTTGCTGAAGGTGGGAGGGAGGCTTCTCCTGCTCCATGGCAAGGTACCCACCCTATGTTGAGGGCATGTGACCTGTATGGTTGAGGAGGGGGTAGCCTCATGGGTTGGATCACATTCCAGTTTTTAAAGCAAGTGTCCTCTGCAAGCTGCCTCTTGCCCTCTTGTACAGTATATAATTGTTTGTGTCCACCACAACTACCATGCCCCCATGATCTGCTCATTTAATGATGATAGCCTGATTGTTGTCTAACTCCTGTATATTCATTAACTCCATTGGTAAAAGATTGTACAAACGATTCTTGTGCTGGGTGGATATCCAGGATGCAACTCACAGTCTGAAGCTGTTAATATACAGTAAATGTGTCTAGTTAAGGGTTATGTCCTGCTGGAGGTGTGAAGTTTTTGCTCTTTTTCTTCTTGTCACATTCAATTTCCATAGGATTGATTTTGTTTCTGTGGAAATAGTTTCTGTGGAAACATTCCTACAGTCCCACCCTCCTGAAGAAAACCTTCATATCTAAGAATAATATTTTCTGATCCAGCTTGGTGTTTGGTCAGATTGTAAGACCTTTGGGGAGAACTTGTATTTCCATTTCTGAAGATTTGTGATGTGACAAATTGATGATTGCCAGTTCCTCTGTTATAGCTAGATCAGAATCCGTGTAAGCTTTTTACTGCTATACAAGAAAATATTAGTGTGAGTTTATCCTCATTTCCTGTCCTGCTGACAATTTGTAACCAGACAGGAAACGTCATCTTTCTCACAAACTCTTATCACATCTTTATTTCTGCATGTGCCCCTGTTATTTTCCTTCACATCTTCTTTTGTTAAGCTGTTAACACAAAGAAATGTCCAATAGGAAGTTCAACCATACATTAAGACAGTGAAGGTCTGAAGTTCCTCATACTGATTTCATTTTTAAAGCTTAAAATGTGTATGCTAATTGAATAAGGAATAGAGAAGAAAATTGGCATAAATAATTTCAAAGTAAAACATAGTTCACAAAAGTTTATATTTTGTATTTCATACTGGTGACTTGTACTGTTTAGGGAGCAGCAGCAATAAATGTATTGACTGCTACCGGTCCAGAAAATAGTTGCTGAGAACCCCTTTTCTTTCACATAGCCACCCATCTTGCAGTTGCAGAATGACCAGTTCAAATGTGATATGGTACTGACTGACAGCTGATGAAGAAGTAGCTTTATTCATTCCTTAAAAGATAACAAATGTTAAACGACCTTTAAGATTTCATTTTCTAAGTACTGTTTGCTTGTTCCAAGCTCTGGCACCACTGAATACGCCCTACTAATACCTATTCTGTTAAAATGTATTCCTGTTCTCTCAGGATTTAATCATTCATATAGAACATGCATTATTCAAAAAGTTAGAGAATGCTAATGTGCATCCAATAAATAGGAGCAAAGGTATAATTTTACATTCATCATAGAAAAATGCATGCATGGATAAAAATGTGCTTTGGTCTATCATTACATTTTAAATAAATACTTTTACCTGGTACCCTTCAAAATGACATAGAAGTACAGATCTTGAACATGACCTAGAAAAATTCTTAAAATTACTCTAAAGGTTACAAAAATGCTTTCCCGCAGAATTTCCTATGGGTTGTTTGACTGGAATGACTGTCAGCAACCTTTTTTGATGATCCTTCAGTTACAGACATGCTCAGCCAACTGATGAACAGTTGAAATCACTGGAGTGAGTTTAGTAGCAATTGACATCTCTTGTGTGCATCATTCAAAGTTTTCTGTTGTAAGTATATGTTAAGGAAGAAAATAAATGGGTATCATGAAATGTTGCAGGCATTCTGAGAGCAGCCAGACAATTATACTTATCTGATCAGTGAATCTTTCTGTAAACAGCAGCCTCTAAAAAACCCTGACTGTTGTATAAAAGAAAATATTACAGCTACCACTGCTAATAATTATCACAGTTATTATGTGTGCATATGGGCCTTCATGAAGGACACATTTAAGGTGGTGAAGATAATATAATAATATTAATACCACTATTAATACTAACGATAATACCATATGTGACATTATATCATACTATGTTGTTCTATCATTGTGAAGTGTACACACATAATATAAAATAAGAACTATAAATAGCTTATTAGTTGGGCTCTTCTGATTTAAACAAAACTCCTGTGAATGTCCACTAGCCCTAATTTGGCCAGTGGGAGTTTGCAAATATTCTGCTAAAAATCTGTTACATCTCTGAAGCTTCTGCAACTCTTTCAGCTGCATACTCTTTATCCATTTTACACAGCTCTGGCTTGTTAACTGTGTTTTTATTAAGAGTATATAAATCCCCTTTAGCAATGGACAACATTCATTATGCCTTTGAAAAATGTGCATCTAAGTACATGAAGACATGATGTGTTTCAACATGATGAGATGTTTTCTTAAACTGTGATTACAAAGTATCAATTTTATTTTGTCTGTGGGGACAGATTAGACCCTTATTTAGGTATTTGTTGGGGTTTGTGTGTGTTTTGGGGATTCACCTTCTTTATGTGTTCTGGTATCCAATGTCATTAGAACAGAAATGTAAAGAAATCCACAATGTTACTTTTGTCAAAAAAAACAGTAGAGAGGGAAGTGCCTACCTCTTCCAGTGACAAATATTTATTTATTACAGGTATCTTGAATAGGAGAGGATTTTTGCTCACTTTGGAGAGTTTTTATTTTACGTCCTGTTACATTTGCATGATAGGAAGTAAAAGAAAATCCAAATGGGACAAATATGAAACTGAAAAATTCAATACTCTATGTGAACCAAAAACAAAAAAAGTTTTTCTCACATATTACTGGCATGACATTGGTTCGAATATGCTCCCAGACCATTGATACTGTTTTTGACAACAATAATAATAATACTAATATTTATTATTATAATAACATTATCTTTCTATCTGTAATTTGAATTTAATATGTATTAATTTCAAACGGCTGTTATTAGCACTTGCATAAGAATAGCTTTGTTAACATCTTATTTAGTCTCAGAGGTGACACATTTTGAATTTTAAATCAGTCTGAGGAAGATTATCTGTCACAAATAGTTTCTCACATTATGCTTCTAAAGACATCTAACACTAGCAGGTACAACAAACATGGTGCAAGTGATTATTTATTCAGACTTGCAAACTTCAAACGCTTTTTTCATGTCAATAGGGATTTTCCTTGAGCACAGCATAGAAAGCGAACAGAATGAAATAAAAACATTGGCGCTATATTAATTACTTGTGTTTTTTTTCTTATTCAAAGGGATTTTCATCTTTTGGCAAAAAGTGGACCCCTTGAAGGTGTCTCCCTCCATGTAACATTATCATATAGCTATAGCTCACAGGAGCATCAATTTAGGGGGAGCACAAAGTGTACTTACTTATAACCCAATTTATTTTTATCCAAATATGCAAAAAGCAAATTCTTGTTTACTTATTTCATCTGCACACGGCTGGATAATTTAATTGAATATCCACACAATATCTTGTTTGAAGATTCTAAACTCCATTAGTAATTCAGCATGTATATGTATTATATGTGAATAAAACTTTCAAAATATCAGAAAAGTACAAAACACAATGTACCACAGCACACAGAATGAACTAAAGTGCATGAGTGACTATTAATGGGAAATCTACTTATTAAACCAATAGTAAAGCTTTGTTTCATGATTCTCCTAAAGCAGTGTTTCACAAACCATTGGTGCACAGTCACCAAGGGTCACTCTTGTTTTCACAAACAACTGCCCCAAAGAAGTTTGGAAGAACTTTGTCAATACTGCACATACTTATTCAATACAACAGAACATGATTGGTGTACACAGAACCCAAAATTGCCATTGATGTAATTATCCCAGGCAAAGCATAAGTTTACAGAATTCACTACATGGAGAAAGTGCAATTTTCTTTATTGTCCTGCAGTAGGGTACAGCTATGGAACCATGCTTTTCTATTTTCTTTATCTTAATCCCATGCTACAAGTAAAACTAATGTTTTGTAATCATATGACTGATTACCTAGTCATCATAAAAAGTTTTGCATAATGTGATCTTTCTATATTATCGTGAATAATGTCACCAGCACACCGAAGATCCTTTTGGAATCACCAAATGCTCATTTTATTGAACAAGTTGTTAGAATAGAAACAAGCACTTTCAGGACCTCGCAGATCCCTTCATCAGGATTCAGCAGGCTTCATCAATGCTGAAACCTGATGAAGGGATTACAAGCACCCTTCCCATTAAATAGGATTTCCGGTAAGGAGTGCGACAAGAACCCTTCGATTTATTCTATCTATATTATCCTCCTATCCATACTTCCATCATGTGAGTGAAAGAGCAGTTGACACTTAAGGTCTCTTCTGCCTTTATTTTTTACGTTTTCCAGGAGGGAGACCTCACTGATCATCAGTTGATCTGTCACCAGCAGCAATATGTTAGCCAGCCTGTTCCAGTTAGTAATTTTATTTATTTTCAAAAGAGCAAAACAGTGGACACATCTTCACATCTTTGTTTGCTGGGCCATAAATGCATAACAAACTAGCAGTTTTCACATTGTTGTATGTTGTTCTTTTATGCAGGCAGGCAGCTGCCAACAGGAGGCAGCACTTGATTACTGCATAGAGCAGTGATCAAGATACCTTTTCCATCACTGGAGCTTGATGTATACCCCTCAGACATCCAGTCTGCTTGTATTTCTGTCTATTCAGGCACAGACAGGGCAGATTTTAGTGATCCTATCCGGACATATAATATTGGGAATATTTAATTTGAATATACTGGAATACTACTATACTGCTATATAATACTACTATACTATACTATACTATACTACTATACTATACTATACTATACTATACTATACTATACTATATTATACTGGAATATAACTGGAATAGCTGCTGTCCCTTATTGTATATCAGGCCCTGGCTCATAGTAAAGAGGGCTGTCAAGGTCTGCTTTGGCTGTACTAAGCACAAATACCTACTTTAACTGCAGATGAAAGCTCTAAAAAAGAGTTCCTTTTTTGATTATAATTTTGGGGAAGAGCTGACACTTATTCATACTATCACACTATATGTATAAAAAAGTAAATGGAATTGACTATATGTAATATACAGCATACTATGCATCCAAAAAAATGAAGCCTGTAATTATTAGGCTTAAACATATAGCCTTTTAAGGAGTCAGTCCATCCATCAGTGTATGTTTTCAGGCTTCCTGCACCCTCTTATTGCTCAAATATAATGGAGATTTTCCTCATAGGGATGTACTCAGTCTGACATAGAAAGAGAGGTCAGCATAAACAATGCCCAGACAACCACTAGCTTTCTCTGAGTCCTAATAGCTCTGCTATACTGAGTCCAGCCTGATTGGATCCCTGCCTGTTTAGGCACAGGCAGTACCGGACATACACACTATCAGGGGGTCACTCTCATATGTTGCCCTCCACAGGATCCTGGACTGAGTGAATTATCTTCCTCTTTATGGACAACCCTACCCGCCTTTGATTGGACTACTAAATTGGGCAACTATGCCAGACTGCAAGGTATTCTTTCCCTGCCAAAAATTTGCATGCATACAGAAATAGTTGCTTTGCAAAATTAGAGAGCAGCAAAATGAACAGGGGTCAGAGAGGTGCAAAAGTGATATTCCTCACTGGGTAAAGATAGTTGCAGCAGACAAGAAGTGGATCTGTGTATTAGGCAAGTCTCTACAGCAAAGCAGCTCTAGGGCCTGACTGAGGGCAGTTAAACTCTCAAGAGTTTAACTGCCTATCTGACATGGTGTACAACAGGCATTTAATTTGACACTATGTTAAAATTAGATATGTTATGTGATGGTGAGATGTAAATTGCAATGCATGCAGTAAATACATCAAGATTTGAGAAAGAAATGTGCTCAATAGACATTTAAGTCTGTAAGGCATTCTCTCAGAGCAAAATACCACATTTCAAAATATAGTACTAATTATTTGGAAGAGCAAACTCTCAGCTTGAAAATACATTTTCATTTCCTCTATTCCTGATAAAACCACAAACCGCAAATCATTTGATTAATAGAGGGGAAAAAACTTTATGAAATGCTTTTTTAATTTACATGCATTTCTGCATGTGTTAATGTACATGAAAAAAAATTGCTAAATATATATCTATATAACATAATACATTATAAATGATACCTAGGTACCCTATAGAGTTAACCTCTTGGTGACTAGAGGTCATTGAAGACTGTACCAAATTTGGCAAATTCTGTATGCATTGGTTAGTTTAACAATAACTGTAAGCCTAATTTGTCTACCTAAATATCAAATTGTTGTTTTTAAGGGCACATAATGGCAAATACAGATATAGATGAATTTTTACAACATATGATATTTGTGTATGGTTTTGCAATAAATATTTACAATTTTGTTTTTTAAAAATTAACAAAATAAAATAATTTATTAAAGTATGTGTCAGTCTTTAACCACTTGAAGACCGGGGTGTTTCACCCCCTTCCTGGCCAGGCCATTTTTCAGTATTCAGCGCTGCGGTACTTTGACTGACGTTTATTCCGTCATGCAACGCTGTACTGATACGAATTTCATACCATTTTTTGGGGACACATAGAGCTTTCTTTTGGTGGTATTTAATCACCACTGGGGTTTTTCTTTTTTACTATATAACAAAAAAAGTGTTTTCCCCATAAAATGTTATGAAACATTTATTTTCACCCCAATTTTTTGGTATAATATAAAAGACGGGGTCACGTCGGGTAAATAGACACTAAACAAGTTGATCTTTAAAAATGTGCGCGCCCGCAAAATCGCAGAAAACGACCGCAACCAAAATTGGCCATAGGCGACACTTTAAACATTTTTACCGCTCATCAGTTTAGTGTTATCAGTGATTGATGGCCCTAAAATTATTGCTCTCACTCCGTCGTTCGTGGCGATATGTAACATGTGCTGCTTAATGGGCGCAATCGTCGTTTTCGTACATAGGCGCACCAAACGCATGTTTGCATGTGTATGTGGCTGGGGCGGGGGACTTTAAAACAGTTTTTGTGTCATTTTTTAAAATGATTATTTGTGAATATTTTTTTTACCTTCTTTATTTTTTTGTAATTTTTTAAAAACTTTTTTTACACAACTTTATTGCTATAACATAGGGGATTAAGAAATCCCCTATGTAATAGCCAGTTCACTCTGTGGAGCGTCCGCGTGCCGGTCCCAGCCACACCGGCCACATCGGATCATGGACCGGCAGCGGCGACGAGGAGACGGCGGGACACAGGTACAGGGGGGGGAGGCCACACACCCGCAGCTCCTGCAAGCGATCGGGCGCATCGCTGGCTGTTTACATGCTCACAGTTTTCCCTCTTGTGTGCGCGCTGAGTGCCGCACACGAGAGGGGGGAGGGGCAGGACGTCTTAAGACGCCCTCCCGCTCCTAGCAGACTTTCGTCCGGCCGTTCACAAACGGCCATGGACGGAAGGTGGTTAAAAAAAATGGCTGTTGATCTTGGCAGAAATGCATTTAGTTTCTCTGTTGTGAGCTGACTCCATGGAACATTTTCTGGACTGAAATAATAAAAGCTGGTGTAATCCCCGTGCAGTTGTGTATTTTGCTGAACTACAGAATACCTGGGGGTTGTTGTGCAGTCCAAGAAAAGAAGTGGGAGGGCTGATTAGACCGCTTTATATAAGACTGAAGTTGACAGCTTTGGAGTTCTGCCAGGATCAATAGGCATTGTTGTTGCACTTATTAATCAGATGTAATAAAACACTTTCAATGGTATATTTACCAGACCAAAATAGAACAAATGAGAGAAGCT
Source organism: Nanorana parkeri (assembly GCF_000935625.1). Classification (NCBI taxonomy): domain Eukaryota; kingdom Metazoa; phylum Chordata; class Amphibia; order Anura; family Dicroglossidae; genus Nanorana; species Nanorana parkeri. The sequence continues at coordinate 273,105 of NW_017306871.1, read as the reverse complement.
AATTTTTAGGGTTTACATTTTATGTTATAAAAAAATTCAAAAATAATTACAGGGAACTAACTAGTCAATTAAATTCCCAAATAAACTGACCTATAGCCTATTATTGAATTGCTGCCAATCTAAAATATTATGTATACCTTTTAATTATACTTCTAGTGAAAAATGTTTCTTACTATGGATGGTGTAGGTAAAACTTTATTTATGTTGTTCATTGAAGGACATAGTGGAGATTTTGATCGGTGTACCAATGGGTTATACCACCACTTGCAAGAGTAGGACGCTAGGCAAAAAAAAAAGAAGCTCAACTAGTCACACCCCCATCTAAGGCAGCCCAGTTTTGTTTGCCTAGCATTAAGGAGTAAAAACCTCTCTCCCTGCTGGGGATCTTTGTTCCTATTTTTGATGCCTTGTAGGGCATTATTTTTTATATTTGTCTTCACTTTTAATTGATCTTAAAATCAACAGCTGAGCTGGGTGACAGCCTGGATAATATAGATCCTTATAGTCCCCAGATTAGCCATCGAATGCACGCAGTTCTCTAACTGAGAGAGTGAGATTGGCTGCGACAGCCCTGAAGAAATGTAGGGCAGCCTTTGACATATCTCACAGGGAAATGCATATGACTGACTGGCCATTGGGCTGGTTTGTCACAATATCTCCCCCAGGCTAACAGGGTCCAAATCTTGGTGGGAAGAGTAGTGCTCTTACAGACTTCACTTGACAAGTAAGTGCTGGGGCAGTTCACCTGACTGGTAAGTATACTACCCTTTATTTCTACACTTAATGGTATCTGTGGGGAGTAATATTTGAGCACTTTTATCCCTCATATAAATGTGGGGTATGACTGGCAGAGAAGTAAGAGTTGTCACCATTATCTCTCTCTAACAGAGAGTTTTTCAGTTAGAAAAAACACAAAAAAGCACCAGAGAGGACTGCTCAACCAGTAGAAACCAATGTACACACGAATATAGTCAGAATCAAAGTCTGTTTAAAAATTGATAGATGAAATAAAAATTGATGAATGAATAATTAAAACACGTTTATAAAAATGTCTGTAGGATGCTGCCCCAAATCAGCCAGGGAGACTGCAAAATCTAGGGAAAAAACACAAACAAGGGGCGCCTTTCCTGGTGCAGACAAATTTATTAAGATCAGGATTGGAGGTAAATATAAAACATACTCACAAAATTCATGATTGAAGTGTAAAAAGTATAAAAATTAAGTCCATGGACCCAAGGAAAAGTCTGTGAAAGCTGCACAGCCGTGTATATGTGTCAGCAGAGGAGACTGTGTGATGTGTGATGACGCGTTTCCGGGGTCACGCCCCCTTCATCAGATACAGACCTCCTCCATCCCATGTGCTAAATAAAGTGGTGACTGGCCAATCGGCAAGTGTGCGGGAGCCCTGTCGGTTTAGACCGCAGCTGTTATAGGGTTTGTGTAATGAGTCCTGTGAGTTTCTATTCTATGGAAACTCTCCCTACCATCACCATCTGGTTCCCCTGCAAAGGAAGAGGTTTTCCCTGGGATTTCTTCATCTTCTGTGGAATTAGGGGTCACAGATCAACCACACTCACTGCACTGCACTGGTCTCTGCACTTATTCATTTGGTTTGCGAGACTCTTAAGAAGGCCAGCATGTTTTCCTAGAGGTTAGCTCTTCTGCCTTACAGCAAAAGGGTCACTGGTTCGGATACCAGCCAAAATATTAACTTCATGGAGTTTGTTTCAATTGATGTGCCTTCCAAAGCTCTGGTTCCTAGTATCCCTGTCCCTGACACCTCATATACCAAGTCTACGAATTGATATCGTGCGACATCACATAAACAAATTTTCATTTTCTTCTGGCTAACTCTTCTACCTTCTATCATATTTACTTAACAGATACATTTAAAGCGGAAGGAATGTATTGGAGACAGATTATCAAACAAAGCTATTATAAATGCTCACATAAATGGTTTCATTACTGTATGGTTTCATGTACGGCATCTAGCAATACCATTTTTGTGCTTAATATTACAGTTTATGATGTCTGATGTACTCATATTGATATGTCACTTGTATAAATCATCTTTTGTATATAACCTCAATAAAAACTTACATGCTTAAAAAAAAAAAAGCTCTGGTTCCTTTTCGTACAAATAAGTCTAAACGTTTGACAAAAATTGACCTGCCCCTCTGTAGTTTTTATACTTCAAAAGCGCTTTTTTTGTGTGCTATCCTTTCAACTAGGACATTTTTAAAAAAAATATGTCTCCTCCTATTGTAAACAGACAGGAAAGCAGAGTCAGTGGCAGATCTATGTACACTGTCACTTGATCAGCCTTACATCCTGTTTTGGCCACAGTCCTTGTATCCCGAACACTCACCGAATACCCAAAACCTTTGTGTCAGGGACTGGAGAGTAAACATGTTTCTCCTCTCTCTGTGGAACTGGCGAATGAGTTAATTCATGGTCTTTCAAATGTGTGTAATGCTTAGCTGGATACTGGTACTCTTATTTCTAGAATTTATGTCTTGCTTGTCATTCTTTGCCATATATTGTGGTTTAATCGCTGGCTAGCTGACCAGACTCCTAAGAAATCCCTTATTGATTTACCTTTTAAGGGTGATCATGTGTTTGGGACAACGCTGGATGATATAACCAAACATCTCACATGAGGTAAGTGTACATTTTCACCTCAGCTGAAGAAAGGTAGGGAACTTAGGCATAAACAAGGGTCTTCCTTTTAGCCTCACACACATATTATTAATCCCCAAGGATCCTCAGATAAAATTCAGAAGTCTGGTAAGTCTATCTTCTCCGGTGAAAAGAAGAGGTCTTGGCAGCCTAGGTCCAGCAGACTTCTTCCACACAAAAGCTTTCACCCATCTGCCCAACTAAAGTGGGGGGACACTTCTGTTTCTGGACCTGTGATTGTCTCAAATTTCAGACAGCTGGTTTTGTGAACTGGCCTTATTAGGATACACAATTGAGTTTCATTTACTCCTCTAGCATGATTCTTTCATTCATTCAAACCTTTAATTAACTCGGATTCACTTACAGGATTTATGGCCAGCTGTATGGAATCTGGTTCAAATGGGAGTCATTGTTCCAATCCCACCATCAGAAAATTTCAAAGGATATTGTTTAGATTTTTCACCGTGCCCCCAAAAAATCAGGTTTGTCTGATTTTGGATCTCAACGCCCTGAACAACTTTTTCAAGGGCTGCAAGTTCAAATGGAGGCTATCCACTCAGTAACATTAAAGATACTTACCTCCATGTTCTAATTTGCCAAATTCATCAGTGTTTCTTACACTTTGTGATGGGGAGGAACATTTTCACTTTGTGGCTCCTCTCTGTGGCATTGTCTCAGCCCCATGGGTATTCACCAAAGGCTTGTCACTGGTCCTTGCCATGTTAAGACAGCAGGGGATGTTGGTGGTGGCTTACTTGGATGACTTCTTTCTTCAAGCAGATTCCCAGTCAGATCTGGAAATAAATCGTCTACTCACCATGTCCACTTTGTAGGAGTTTTTTAGATCCCGAAAATCATCCTTGATACCATCCCTTCTACTGGAGTATCTGAGACTGCTCCTGGAAAATTATCAGGCCAAGGTTTTTTCATCCTTTAGAAAATATTTACAGGCTTTGGCTTCAAATTCAGACAAATGGGTGATGATTTGCACTTGTATGAGAGTTCTGGTTCTTAAGGCAGTTCCATGTGTGCAACACCATACTCTGAATCTGTAGATAGAGATTATTTAAGAATAGAACAAGTCACCCTCTTTGCTGGACAAACAAATGCAGGTGAACCAGATGGTCATAGCCTCCTTGGCTTGATTGCTCAGTTCCCCTGCTCTTATGAAGGGGAGTTTGCATGAGATCAAACTCTGTCTTTTACATTGGTCAACTCTACTATGGGGGGCACCCGGTCAGGATTCAGTCAGACAATGCGACTGCAGTAGCATATGCCAATCATCAAGGAGGTGGGAGGAACCTAGCATGAGTGAGAGTCTGTATCTCACATCTTTTGTTGGGCAGAAAAATGTGTAATGGCTCTGTCTGCTGTTTACATTCCAGGGGTAGTCAATTGGTAGGCAGATTATCTTGGTTGTCAATGGATCAAGGAAAATGGGCTCTACATCTTTTTTTTCTTCAGATTTGTCAGAAATGGGGAACTCCAGATGTGCATCTTCTGGCCTGCCAATTCGATCGGAAAGTGCAGAAATTTGTGTATGGATGAGACAGATGCCTTGGTGGTGCCATGGGACAGGTACAATCTCATTTATGCCTTTCCTCCTCTAAAACTTCTTCCACAACGTTTACGTCAAGTGGAACTCAAAGGGAAACCGGTCATTCTGATTGTTTCGGTTGCTCAGATTTTAGCCTTTCGTTGTCTTTAAAGGTCAGGTTTCGGCATTGGCAATCTTTTTCCAGTGCCTTGAATTCCTTGGTTTGTATCTTCATTCAAGGCATTTTACATATTTATCCTCCATTCAAGTCTTGTTTACCTCCATGAGACTTGAATTTTGTTTTCTTGGTTTTACAGAATTCTCCTTTTGAGAATATTTGCAAAGCTCTGTGCAAACTGTTGGCGCTATATAAATCCTGTATAGTAATAATAATAATAATAATAATATCCCTTGAATTAAATTTGTGATAGAATGGTGGATTAGAGAGTTTTGGAATAGCTGTCCTATGTAGTGAACCTCCTTTTCTGATATTGCATAAAGATGAGATAGTTCTTCATCCTAGACATTCCTTTCTTCCTAAGGCAGTATCTGCTTTCCATTTCAATTTTGATATTCTACCCTCACTTTATCCTCGTCCAACTCATCCTAAAGAAATAGCACTTATCTGACTGGACGTAGTTAAAGCGGTACAAGTTTATTTGTCTGCTACTGGATCTTTTCGCAAGTCAAATTCTCTTTTTGTGATTACTGGCGACCCACAGAAAGGAGAAGAGGCTTCTACAGCTACAATTTCTTGTTGGCGCATACAAATATTTTGCTTATAGGACAATCTCCACTTTTTCCGCTTACAGCTAATTCTACCTGTGCGGTTAGCACCATAGCATCATGGGCTTTTCAACATCAAGCGCCTGTTTCTCAAGTCTGTTGGATGACTACCTTGTCATTGGCACACACTTTTACTCATTCCTTTAGAGTTGATTTTGTTGCATCTGAGGATGTTTCCTTTGGTCACAAAGTATTACAGATGGCTGCTTAGTTTGTGTGAGCCAGGGTTTTTTGTTTTTCAATTTTTTATTGTTCTGACCCCTTGGTGTACAATGCTTTGAGACGTCCCATTGGTACAGAGATCAAGATCTTCCCTATGTCCTTCAATGAATGAAAGAGAAAATAGTATTATTTTGTACTCACCATAAAATTATTTTCCCTCCCTCCCTTCTTTGGGTCTATTTGTGCCTTAGGTGTACTTCTTTGTGACTAACTGAGCTGCTTTGGGTGGGGAGGAAGCCACCAGCAGGACCTGCCCCCAAAGCCGAGTTACTTTTGTTGTGCCTAACGTCCTACTCCTGCAAGTGGTGGTGTAACCCATCAGTACAGAGATCAAGATGTCCTCTGTGTCAATGAATGCAGAGAAAAGGATTTTTTGGTGAGTACAAAAAAATCCTATTTTTTTTACATTTCAAATAGAGTAGGTAATCCATACATGCCCTTTCAGTTTATTTTTTACCATCACATCCTGTTTTGCTGACAACTCTAAAATTTTGGATTTTCTATCACTTTCTGTCTCAGTGACATAGCTACAAGGACAAATAGAGAGGCTAAACAAACATTTCACTGTTTTACATCAGACCTTGTGCATCTACGGCAAACCTTTATCTTTTAAAAGATAAGTCCACTCAGAATAAAGATTAAAATTACAATTATATGCTTAACATTGTTGTATGTGCTTGGTAACCATTGCATTGTTTCTATTATGAGCAACAGACATACATGAGCTAAAAGTTTAATATACATTCTCAGCTATTTGCAGAAGCATTCAAAAATATCCTCATTATGATCACATTTCATTCTGCATGCAGCACACACAAGTAGGCTGATGTCACAAGTATTACTTATTTTTGTTTTAATTTGTCTTCTAGTTCATTGAAAACAAAAGAGTTAAGTCAAATAAATGGAAAATATCTCACCCATACTTGGTAAGTTTGTGTATAGTCATACTGCTTTCCCAAACCACCAACTCAACCTAGCCATTATAATTTGTTTAAACTTTTTTTTAAACAGTAATAGTTTGATTATTAAATATTTTAATAAAAATACAAAATTACAAACCAAAAAGCTGCAAACAAACAGCCATTCCCTTGCAGGGTATACAGCACCCTTTAAAATATTCCAAGTTGTACACATTTTTTGTACCTATGAGTGTTTCATGCTTTTACTGTAAACCAGCATGTACCAAAACACTAACACTATAGTAGACCTAACTTTATTTTTCTTCTTTATTTAACTAATTAAACTGAGAAACACAATGAGATTCAATGGTCATACAATTTAAGGTTTTTCCACACTGTCAGCAAAAAATCCATAAGTTAACAAAGGTTTTTTATACTGTCATTTCCAAATAAGAATTATAGCTCTACTAGATAACTGATGTAACAAATAATAAATGGCAGCATTTTAATAAATTTAACCATGTACCCATAGATTTACTTGCTCTCTGAGAACCTGTGGCCAATAGCCATATGCAATTAACACAAAAAACTGTAATAAACTGGTAAGGGAGCTAAACAACTCCTCTGCCAGGTCAGACACAAAAATTGCATACAACAATTGAAATTAAAATCAGCCATCTCAGCACATAAGAGTACAGAATTGAGTCCCAAAAACTAAATCAATTTCCATATCTTAAACTAAGATCAGGACACTCAACAAGAATTACATTAGGCCATTAGCCAAACAGCTTATCTAGGCCACAAAAGAGTAATTATAATGGGCAACAACAAGATCCTAAAATTAGTTTGCAGCAGTAACTGTGTGTTGCTCAATGATTGTACACAAGGTGGTGTAGGCAGAAGAAATATGTAGGGCGTTAGGCAACTCATATATAAACTTAGGCTTCATAGTAGTGATAACAGCATATGAGATCCTCCATGTGCCCAGAAATACCTCTGCAGTCTACAACATCTGCATTAAAAATAATGAATTCTTGTCCCTGTAGGCTTTAACAAATATCAAGAAGATGGCTTAAATTGGAACTACTGTCCTGCTGGTTAAAATTGCTAGAAGCTAGAATTTGTTGGCAACGTTTCTTTTACCATGTTTCTAGCAACACTGCATGGGAAATATGGCATTGACATCAGACGGTTTGCAAATGTAGGCTAGAGCAGCTAGCGTTGTTACTGCTGGAGGAAGGCAGACTAGTAGTTAGTTGTGCCATAATGTGCAAGTATGGCATGCATACTGATGTCATTTTTAATCTGTTATAATGTTAGTTTTTTTTATTGCACAATCTGTTCACGTTTGGCTGCTGTGGGACAGCCGGTGGCACTATGCATTTTAGCGCTATATTCTCAGGAAAAAAAAATATTTTTAAACAATACAAACTTGATTATGTATTAATTAGTAGCAGTTTCAAAAGTAAGGTATGTATCTACCACAGATTGACTCATTTTTAAAATAAATGGGACTTAATATCAAAAACACAAACTTAAATTAATTGTTGAAATATTATGTTACAGATAATTATACAGCAATTTAGTTATATCCATCTGTCAATACTAAAATAAATGTCTTAAAAAATAAAATGATTCTAAAGTGCCTATTAAAAGTTATATTTAAATATTTGACATTGATGTCTTCTATGTTAACACTGCTATGTTATCATTCTATTTAATACAAGAAAACAAATAGTTATAAAAATGACTGGAACAGAAGGTCAGAAAAGGAGTCAAAACATATCTTGCTAACAAGATGAACTTTAGCTAATAAGCTATTTCAAGACTGAGCTTCATTTCATATAATGATTCACGGCTAAAATAGACAGACTTTACATGAGTAATTATCATCATGGTAAATGGTTGCTCAGTGTGGACTGTCCTATTGTACATCAGATTTAGTTTGTCATTATATTAGCACAAATGCCAATTTCTTTGTAAAATAGTGATTATAAAGAAATTATACCTGTACATTTTTTTTAACTTTCTTATGCAGCCTGTCTCTGTTCTATAATGATGCATTTCTGTGATAACAAACACATGTATTGCCTACTGCTGTTCCTTTTGATTTAAAAGCATGATAGACAGACTTAACATGAGTAATTATCATCACAGTAAATGGTTGCTCAATTCATACTGTCCCATTGTCCATAGGATTCAACTTGTCATTATATTAACAAAACTGTCTCTTATTTTGTAAAACAAACAAATGATAACTGTGTTTTTCACTTCTTTTGTATGCAGCTTTTCACTGTTCTCTAAGGATGCATTTCTGTGATAGCAAACACATGTATTGCCTACTGCCGTTCTACATTTCAATAAAGTGGGAATTGTCTTGCAAATCATTCCTTTATGTTGCAACTGTCAATGCAGAACCACAACCAATTATGTATAGTATGCAAATATAGCCTAATATTATAGAGCCATTTATTCCAATTTGCATAAAGCTGTTTCAGGCATTTTGGCCATCATTATATACCCTTATTTGTGGGATATGTGAGGAAATAAGACATGTGATTACCTTCCTGGGAAAAGGAGCAGGTAGCTCTATGCTTCTTTGCTGCCTGCACTTCTGTCTTCCCCTGGTGATCACAGGGGAGAGAGGAGAAGAAGTAATACGATGAGCTGCAATCGATCACTGTATCACTCACTGCACAGTGACAAAGTGCTGCATGTGCACTGTCACTCTGCAATGGGCACCTATTAAACAGAGATTCTTGATGGAGCTTTGTTTATTAAGGACACTGTGTGAACACAAGTATACATGTATAGTTTATCAGGCACTGTGTGTTTGCTTGCATTCAGGTGAATTCTATTTAGCTGCATTTAGGAAAAATACTATTTATAATCTTACAAATGTGTGCATCCAGGGCAGATTGAATACTTGGAATGCCTCTAAAGGTGTGTAAATGATTGTACATTGATCTGCAAAGTATGGACCATGGTATATTTTCCAGTTCAATTGTTCCTGCATTTAAATAAAACAAACAAAGGAATCCAGTTTGAATGTGGGTTTGCTGCTCCTTTTTGGCCTGTTGTATACCTTCCCCATCTCAGATGTGATCACACATTGTATGTAAAGATATTGAAGGCCCACTCACATTACGGGAGTGGGGAAAACTGAAGGAGAGCAATGGATTCTGGGTAGAGAGAAATTAGGTAGTTATGTTCCTCTGTTATAACCATCTAAACTTAATGAGTACTAGAACCAAACTAGAAAAGGGAGAGACCTATCAATGTCTATTTTTTCAAGAGCTGACCAGCATTAAGCTTTAAAGAAAGAGGACAGAGCCAATAAAATATTTCTTATATGTCCCGATGCATTCAGAAAGTACTGGTGGTAACTGAACAGCCTTAGCAACTTAAACATAAGAGAGTTATTTAGATAGTTTTCTATTCTAAAATAAGGAATACCTATTGTTTTGTATTTGTGATAACAAAAATAGCATTGTAGTTTCTTTTTTTTACAATCTACTATTTAGAAGTTATGGTGACTATATATTGCACTAAAGGGCAATACACATGAAACTGCATACAGGAATACAGGGATTTTATTTTCTTGTGGAGCAATTGTTAGCAAAGCATGCATTTACAAGCTGTCTAATTACTGTATACCCTTATATAAATCCTTAAATAAAAAATGAATGGCAAAGACTCATATCACTTACAAATATTAAATGAGTTATGCTTACCAACAAACCTGCCTTCCCCTGCTTTCTGCTGATGCAGCCATTACTAGGATAACGTGCTCAATGTGAATATTTGTGTTGATGTAGTGAAGCACATTCATGCAAAAAAGGCAACAATCTCTTTAAAAGAATATAATCTGCTGAGCACATATTTTAAACTTTTCATTTTTTTCTGACAATGAGTAAGAGCATAATGAAAGGTGTGAACAGAGAGTATATAGGAACACTAAAGAAACCATGGGTTTTCTCTGGAGGAGACTGGCACAGTGCACCTGAAGTGAAGTGACGTGAAGTGACCTTAAGTGACCCGTAGGCTTGTTGCTGTTAAAGTGACACTAAACTCAGGAGTTGAATCTTAAAAATGCATATAAGTACCCTAACTATTAACAAAAATTTTACTTATTTGTGTATCACTCGGCTGTAGATCCTCATAGCCTCTCTGAATTTGTGCTGACACCGTCCTTCCTTCTGGAGGGTGGATACTTTTGTTCCCCTTGGTCCCTGTGTGTTGTAAAGTAGCCATCACTCCAAGCTCGCTACTGTGATGGACTACAATCTCATGTTTAGCTTAATAATTTATATTGACATTGTCTATCATAGGAGTGAGCCTGGTGTGGTGACTACTTTACAAGACACAGGGAGTGGACCATGTGAAATAAAAGTAACCACCCTCCAGAAGGAAGGACAATGTCAGCATAAACTCAGATGATTTAAATATCTATAAATAGTGATACACGAATAAGGTAAGTTTTTGTTCAACATTAAGGTACTTGAATGTATTTTTAAGATTTAACTTCTGAGTTTAGTGTCACTTTAATGAAGCTAATTAAACTATCACTTTACAAACCATCAAAAGAATCCTACAGACTTTGTGACTGCAAAAACAGCAGGGAGAAGGCCTTTGCACACAGACTGCAAATTGTCTGGCAATTGTTTGTCATTTTTCTGAGATCAGAGGAAATATGTTTCATCTCTAATAAAATCCAAAATATTATTTGTAGGAAGGTGAAAGAAATTCCTTCTGATGGAACATACTATGAGCTTCATGCTGGCCATATCGAACAACCTATGGATCAAAAAAAAGGTGGTATGGGACATGCTTGTGTCAGCTGTGTGGTGTTTGGACTGGCTGTGATTAAGACAATGCACTGGAATTGGAAATCTAACCTCAATATAGCCATTGGCTGGTCCATATAATTTATGGTAACTTTAGGAGGCAAGAAATCTCTTCACATCAGGTGGGGTAACACCTCCAAAGGTGATTGACCAAGGCTTAGAATTTGTCCTACATCTATAGCTCTACTAACTGAGTAGCACGAGACATAAATATGGTATTGGTGCAGAAAGTATACTCAAAATTACAGCTTTTTATAGAATTTCTGGTATTCTCCTGAAACAATACTGTCCAAATGGTAAAGTTTATTTCTGATTTTCTGTCTTTCTTTTTGATTTTTACATCTGTACTTATTTCTATGCACTCCCTTTCTAGATATATTACATTTTAAACATTATTAAGTGGCTTTCTGTGTATTGAGCTAAGAATTCACAGCTCCTAGAGATTTTTGCATTGTTTACTGGTGCCTGTATTCTGATTCTTAAGTTCACTGTTAATCGGTATGAAGTTGCATCATGTGACTGCTGTTTGAATGCAGATTACTATCAATGTGTGTTCCCAAACAGGAACACAGACAGCAAAAAAAACCTGACAGACAAACTAACCCTTCCTTGCTCTATCCAAGATAAAATAAGACATATGGCATGAATTTAATTCTGCAGCTTACCAGTCCATAGATGTGGTGGCTGCATGCATTTCTTTTTTGGGGGGGCTAACATTTATTTTAACAAATGTGGTGCCCTTGTAGTTTCCTGTGAGCTGAAATGAAAGCACAAACGTGTTATCTTTCTTATGTGAACTACTAATCTCCCCATCTCTTTGTAATAACAATGTAGAGAGCTAGGCATGTTTGGTATTCCAAACTTTGTTACAACCATGGTTCATAGATACAGTGGAAGAAAGATCTTATCCACCCAAGGATATAATGTGTGCTATTCTTCAGATCAGCAGATACAAATAAAGAGACAAAAGCCTGAACAAAAGAAAACTAATGCAGCCGCCACATCTAAGATGCAATATTGCTATTTTTTGTTTTTGGTTTAAATCTGCTTTAAAAGGGGACTTAGGCCTCGTTCACAAAGCAAAATATGCTGCAGCACAAAGCAATGTGTGATTACATCTGAACACCAGCAGACAGCTGAAGCTGCTGTTAGTCTATCATTGCTTTGTACAGGCTTAGTGTCTGCAACCATCTGCATCCACCTATGAACCTTATCACAGAAATCCATTCTTGCCACACTCATTTATAAATGAGACATTAAAGCTCAGTGTACAATTCTGGCGTCTTCCAGGCACCAGAATTAATGAATTACCATGCACATCCACAGGATATATGTCATATAAGGTACTTATAGGAACCATAATACCAGATGTCCAAATGTTGTTTATAAATGTCCTTATACAACCATTGCTCCTTGTGCATGATTTTCTATGCTAATAAACTCACTCACAGATTGTAACAGTTCAGCTAAGGTAACTGTCCTATTGTAAGAAGCAAAGCAATTGCCAGTACAGCATGGTTTCATATATTTTACATATGTCCTTATGCAAAAATGAATTCATTTCACATGGCTAGTGGTGTCTAGTACATGATGATACTTTCAGAAAACATGACAAAAAATGAAAAACTTCCTAGTAAAACAGATTGTCCTTGTATATAGAATAGGTGGAGATGACCTGATAGAGAAAATCAATGACTCATCACTTGTTCATTCTAAATATTTGCATGGGGATCTAGGTGGTCTGTGGAAAATCTCACTGTTTTGATATCCAGGCAGTTGTGATTCATATTTCTTATGAATTTCTGCAGATTGGACAAATCTGCATACATTGGTTGATTACACATATTTGGGTGATTCAACACAATACACAAAAGGAGATCTTTTCTATGCACATGTGACTCTGATAAATAAATCCACAATGACCTATTATTCAGCTTGGAGTGGAGAATCTATTGATGCATTTTCAGTAAAGAAATGCCCCATGTAGGTACATGCATTATTGCAAAATGGTGCAACTGGTGTTATCTATTGGAGCATCACGTTTTTAAACAACTTCATTATAGCTTTCCTCCACTTTATACACTAAATTGAAAGTATTAAGCATCAAACACAACAATATTACTAGTATAAAAGCTAATAGGGCTTTGATGAGAAGAGAATTAGCATTAACATCCAATTATACTGATTAAAATCATGGTAACAATTCAGGTCAAACAATATAGTGAGCTGTATTATTAAACCTATGCAAATCTCTTAATTCACTACAAAAGGTGGGCATTATGGCTGTTAGATCAAACGAATAAGACAAATCCAAAGATAAAAGATCACAGCCTAATTATTAAAATAAATCGCTATTTATTGTTTCAGTATACAAAGAAAATATTATTTTTCATTTCCTTTTTTTAAGGTAAAAACATTCATATGAATAATCATATTTCAAAATGTACGTTTTACCACTTGCTATTAGCAGGTGGAAATGAAAAATGTGAAATCTGCGCTTATGGAAGGGTTAAGTGTTAAAGCTGCTGCGCTATAGTTTTTAACGACAATGAAATAATGAGTGTGCAGCGCTGTAGGTGTTTTATGTGTTACACATCTATTAACGTGCTAAAATCCCTACAATGGGTAAAGTGTAATCCCTTTTTCAGGGATATATAAATATGAAAAAATTGTGTTTAAACAAATAAAAATACAAACAATATTAGGTGATCCTAGTGTCTTCACATAGCAATATCCTTAATTATTAAAAGGAAACAAGTGCCTCATAAAATCCGCTGTGTAGCTATATACCAGCCAACTTAATCAAATCCTATACAATAGTCAGTGATAATTCATCAAAATAAAGTTCATCAAAATAAAGTTCATCAAAATAAAGTTCATCAAAATAAAGTTCATCAAAATAAAGTTCATCAAAATAAAGTTCATCAAAATAAAGTTCATCAAAATAAAGTTCATCAAAATAAAGTTCATCAAAATAAAGTTCATCAAAATAAAGTTCATCAAAATAAAGTTCATCAAAATAAAGTTCATCAAAATAAAGTTCATCAAAATAAAGTTCATCAAAATAAAGTTCATCAAAATAAAGTTCATCAAAATAAAGTTCATCAAAATAAAGTTCATCAAAATAAAGTTCATCAAAATAAAGTTCATCAAAATAAAGTTCATCAAAATAAAGTTCATCAAAATAAAGTTCATCAAAATAAAGTTCATCAAAATAAAGTTCATCAAAATAAAGTTCATCAAAATAAAGTTCATCAAAATAAAGTTCATCAAAATAAAGTTCATCAAAATAAAGTTCATCAAAATAAAGTTCATCAAAATAAAGTTCATCAAAATAAAGTTCATCAAAATAAAGTTCATCAAAATAAAGTTCAATTGTGATGATAATGTGGAAAATCCAAAGTAGAAAAAAATGAAGCCCAGACAGAAATATTTCAACACCACTGTGCAAGTGTCCACGAATCCACATATGATCCCACAAATGCTTGAGTGATGGGATACTGCCTGATAGACTACCTTGAATGTGGACGCATAGAATCATCTACACTGTCTATTTTCCACAAACAGTGGGGTGAGTGCGCACCCCAGAGGGGGATTCGTGGACACTTGCACAGTGGTGTTGAAATATTTCTGTCTGGGCTTCATTTTTTTCATTTTTTTCTACTTTGGATTTTCCACATTATCATCACAATTGAACTTTATTTTGATGAACTTTATTTTGCTGAACTTTATTTTGATGAACTTTATTTTGATGAATTATCACTGACTATTGTATAGGATTTGATTAAGTTGGCTGTTATATAGCTACACAGTGGATTTTATGAGGCACTTGTTTCCTTTTAATAATTAAGGATATTGCTATGTGAAGACACTAGGATCACCTAATATTGTTTGTATTTTTATTTGTTTAAACACAATTTTTTCATATTTATATATCCCTGAAAAAGGGATTACACTTTACCCATTGTAGGGATTTTAGCACGTTAATAGATGTGTAACACATAAAACACCTACAGCGCTGCACACTCATTATTTCATTATCAGCAGGTGGAGCCTCATGCAAGGTCTATCCACTGTGAAGTCTCAGATATTGTGCTAAAAACAAACTCACATGAGTTAGGGGAAATTCACACACCCTCAGTCCCCTTGAAGGACAACTGCAACTTTTATATTATCTACCAATATCTACCCTCCCACCCCCATAGTAATACTGTACTAACATTCTTCTCTGTGGCTGCTTACTTAGCTTACTCACCTCTGATCCAGTGCTGCAGCCACCTCCTGCATTTACATCCCACCTGTCAAAAATCTTTTTAGCCACACCTGCACACTCTGGGGTTGATTAAGTAAAGGCAAATAGGCACTTCACTTTGCAAGGGAATTTGCACTTAGCAAGATAAGTTTGCCTTTAGTTTAGTAAATGGGAGGAGGAAGCACTGCTGACTTCCATCATCCAATCCTTTTCATGAAATATGCTATTTAATTAATTTTCCTTGCACATTATTAGGTATTCTTGCCAAAATGAAGTTTCACCACATTCACTAAGTTAAGGGAAACTTCCCCTGCAAAGTGCAAATTTCCTTGCAAAGTGAACATCATATTCGCCTTTAGTTAATCAACCCCTCTGTCTCCATAGGCTTGGATGGGGCTATAGAAAGTTACAGCTATCTTTTAACTAGTTTAAGAGCATAGTTTTCCAGAAAGTTTAAAGGGCAGTGCTGTGTTTTCTAATCAGAAAGAGCAGCATCATTTTCTATAAAAAAAATCATGAAAACACTATGTAACCAATGTATATTTGTAATATAAAGATTTTTCTAATATGCAAATCCATTTAATAAACATTACACACTTCTAAACATTCAGAAAAAAAAAACATTGGCTAATAACCTTCAAAATTAAGTAATATGTATTTGACATGTATTAATATTAGATCAGTGATATGGCAACCAAGAGTCTGTGAACTGGATTTGTTTAAAGGAGAACTATGAGATGAGTGATTTCCACTCGCCTCATAGTTCTAGCCGACCTTTGACCATGAGACTGTCACAGGTCGGCTCAGTAGATCGGGAGGTGAGCGAACACATACCAGGTTCGCTCACCTCTCGATCCTGTCACGGCTCTCTGCCATGAAAGGGGGAGGGGCTGGATTCCCCTCTCCCCGCTCCGATCTGCCATCGCTGACTGGCGGAACGGACGGGGCAGGGGGGCGGGTACAGCTGGCTCTGCCTCGTCGTCTGAGTCGGGATCCGCTCCGGCTGCGCCGTCTCAGTATACCGCGAGCTGTAGCTTGCAGTATACTGAGCTTAGGGTAACGGGAGGACGCTAGTTTGTGTCCTCCCGTTACCCTAAGGAGAACTATGGGGAAAAACACTGACCCCATAGTTCTTCTTTAACAGAAAACGTTGATCTGTTTCAAATGACTATTTTTGTGTTTTTAATATTGTAAATATAGCTTATAGTTCTAATAATGTACAGAGATCATCCAACAAGTACTGTGAAATAAAAGATTTGAAACCCAAGAACAAAAACGTGCCAGTTGTTATATATGTAGTGGCTGCATAAGTTTACTTTTTCATTACTGTTACCTACCAGTAACACACTTCCTGTTGTAGGGTGACAACACCCACTCACTGTACTATATCTTTGGAGGAGCAGCATTGTCACTCAAATTGTGCTCATTCCTGATTTGGACTACAGAATGTCCACAACATAATATATGGAGAAGGTATTTTCTAGAACATAGAGGTCAACTGGCCAGAGCTGACAACACTGTTTGTGTATCCATTGGAGCACAGGAAGTTATCAGCTAGCTGAATTTCTGGTGGATTAATAGGTCATTTTTCACTTCTAGAACAAATATAATAAACCACTCAGTGGTTTATTTAACATATCCAATGTAAGCAAATAAAAGTTCATCGTTAGGGTTTACACTTTAAGATCTCAAAGGGAACTCTTTGTCAAGGCCAATGCATCACTTACTCTTTGACAAAAACTTGAAACTTTGGTTGTCTTCATGTTATAGCAAAGAATATCAGCTGCTTTCATGTATATCTGTTAGTATATGAAAGGCTCCTGCACAGTGATGGTAAGAGAGCACTAAAGAGCACTCATATGGTCAATGCACTGTTTCGAGCAGGTAGAGTGGAGCATACTGACACTACTTACAGTGCTTGGTGTACTCTTTAGGCAGCATGATTGCCATGCACATGGCAATTGGCAAACATGCACAGGTAGGGATATTACAAGTAGGGTTTAGTGAGATCTTTATGCACTCATAGCCTAGTCCCTTTTATCTGCTGCAAACTAATCCTAAAGCAGGGAGGGCTTGGGCATTCTGTCAAATTCACTGTGGAAAAACAAATAGTTAAAAAAGGCCAAATTGCCAGGCCAATAAGTGTTTGCTACCCTGAGTCTAGGCCTATGTGACCTTTGTATCATTTCAGGCCTTTGTAGGGTTGGGTTATAATTTGCTTCCTTTAAGTGGATTGCTGAACTGTGCTGAGGATATTATTTAATGCAGCAGCAGAATAGATTTACCTAATATGACCAACATGATCAGCAAACCTATATTCCCAGTATGTTCTGATTCTAAAGCTTTTGCATTTACAGTTTATTTACAAGTATAAGCACTTATTTTATATGCTAGCTTGCTTTTCATATTATTTGAACATTCTGCAATATTATTATGCACATATAACATTCTGCTTCTCTGTTGTTAATTGCTCTTCTAATATATTTTCTAAGCACATTATGTATTTCAGATTAGGAATTTTTATTTATAAGGTGCTAGCATCTTTCATAGACCTGTTCAGTGGGGAAGCTATAAACATCTATGACATAATAAACTTTATTATTATTAATTCACTGATATGTCAAAGTTCTTTGCACCACTATATAACTAAGCAATCAATAAAAAGTGGCACTGAAGGTCAGTAATGGGATAAATAGTACAAAGATAAGGAGGCTTTTATAATATGAAAATGCAAAAAGCAGTCATGATGTACAGCAATCGACCAACCAATTAGATTTTGTGATGATTCAGCATAAATAGAATGAAACTACTGGCATGCCAGCCCCTATGTGCCAGGAAGCGGATGCACTATGGATTTCTCACTCACTGATATTTTGTCATGTTAAGCACAGGAATACTAAATAATATATACGTTTAACCCCTCTCTCAGTAATCCCAATTATTTATCTGGGTGTATGAAACCAGATTGATGATACCATCTTTGTTCAGGCATTATCCAGGCAGCAATCTGATCATGGGGGGAGATGCTTCCTCCTGCTTGCAGCAGGCTGATCGCCTCTTGGCCTAAGCGGAGCATTTGACTGAAACTTAAGGACTGCTTTAGATGATATTTTGAAAATACTTCCATGTATTCATAACTAGGGTTGCACAGATACCAAGTACAGTATTCGGTACAAGTACGAGTACATGTACCGATATTTTTTAAAGCTCCAAGACTAGACTAGAGAACAATTCAAAAGTTAGGGGGCAGCTGTCATTTGTAAGGAGCACACGGAGCTCCTGGGATTTGTACATCTCTGTTTTAATATATGATTTTGTTTTTATAAATATAAATAAAGGGATGCACCGATACCAGTTTTGCGAGTACGAGAACTGGTACTTGCCGAGTACTTACAAGTATGAGTACCGATACATTTTTGTTTATTGTCATGTGACAGTTTTTCTAAAACAATACAGACTAATGATTTCAGGGCAGTGGTGGAGCGCCAGAGCCAGGTCCCAGCTGCAACCTCTGAATCCCTGGTAGCTCTCATGAAAATGCCAAGTATCTGCACTGGTACTCGAAAAGTATCTGTGCATCCCTATTCATAACTACTTTCAGAAATCACAGGAATCTTTCCCCACCCCCAATAAAATGCTTTAATATGTTTTTCTTTCCAGAAGGATGGCACCATCTTTGTTAAGGCATCATTTAGAGATGACCCAATCATGTAAGCCCTTGTGCTTGTGTGATTCTTGGCTGTGTTCACAAATGTCTGCTGACACATATTGAGACCCTGCTACAGCCGCTCAGTTGTGGCCTGATTACTCTGAAAATGAGACTAAGGAAATTCTTCATCCTGCCTGCAGCAGACTGATATTACTGTATCTTAGTCTAGGCAAAGTCACTCGTCTAGATCTGAAGGGCTGTTTTTTTCCCTTGCACCTTGTCCATTTGCATTGGTAAATGTCCCTCATGGCAGTGCCCAGCTCCACGTGCAAAATACAAATGCTTGCAAATAAGTCTTGAATAATGCCTGAAAAAATATTTCAATATTTGTCTCCCATAGACTTCAATAGGGTTTGGAGCTCATGGACCTCCAGCTGCGTTTGCAGAACCTCCTCTCCTGCAAACCGGGTATAAACTGATTTGCTCACCTCTATTGTCAGGTTGTTTTAACTGACATCATATGCAGATCAAAACCCATCCCTTTGATCTGCAGATGAATGCAACTGAAACACTGTGTCAGGAGGTCTTTATTTATGCTATCTGGTCTCCCCTTGGGTACAACACTTCTTACCCCCTAACTTTTATCGATGATTGCTCACTATATAATATTCGCAGTTCCACCCATGACCCACGCACACGCACTCTATTTTATCCAAATGACCAACCTTTCTTTTTTCCTCTTTTCTTTCTTGGATTTGTCTCTGCCTTCTCGATCCTAAAGTTTATTAATACATGGCTTGGGATGGCTACTATAGATGACTCCTGTCTACATGTTATACCGTGCACACTACTGCTTAATACTGCGCCAGTTTATACCTTATGTAATGTACACCATTGCTATGTTGTCCTTAGCATCTTAGCCCTTATCGGCCATAAATGGCCTCATCTCTCCCTCCCCTCACCCTGTGTCTTATTCATCGTTTTATGTGATGTTTGTACATTTAAAAACTGTAAAGTTGAAAATTGCAAAATTGATGCTGTAATCTTTAATGATGCTTTGCTGTATCTGTGCAATTTTTCAATAAAAAGAAGAAATAGCTGTATTTACACAGCAAGTCCTGGCAGTCATATTAAGGCCCCTTTCACATGGACGGTCCAATCGGGTCCACCTGTCAGTTTTTCACTGTTTGACACTGAGGATTTATCAAACCTAGTGCTTCTGACCTGATAACACAGTAAGGTCATTTATCTCTGAGAGTATCTGTGACCACAGGTGTGGGGCGTAGCACTGCCTTGTGGGGTGGTTTCACAAAGAGGTATTTCTGAAAACCAATAGATACCAATAGCATATAAAAAATACATTGTAATATAGTCTCTGTTTTTTGCTTTCATTGACAAGACTGTGTTTTTCATGCCACAGCATATGTTTTTTGGACTTTATTTTTGTACATTTGTTATCTTAATTTTTATTTATGGAAAGGCTGTGTTATTTTGAGAGTACGAGGAGGATTTAGTATGTGTGCTTGAAGCTTTGGCTTTTATTGACTGTAATTTATCACAATCATTTTTATTTAAGTAGAAGCAGTAGATGGCAGCTGTATGTACTTATGGAAGTACTGGCAGCCCTAGTCTCAGTTCACCTATAGTATATCCATACACATACAGTAATACTCCATATATATTAATATTTCCCAAAAAAATCAAATTGCACACACATAAAGTAATCACTATCCCACTTCAACTAAGGAGGAGAGTTGTAAGAGGGAGGTGGAGACCAAAATTGTGACTCAGGCTATCTGATTTACATCTATACTCTAGTTTGAAGATTCCTACTTTGCCCCTTTTCCTCCAAGAACTACCAACCTTGTACATGATCTACAAGGACAAAAACAAGTATAATTATGGCCAGCAGGCTAGTAAGCTATACTCACTGCCAGTACCAGGCAGGATTCTTTTCTAGATGTAGGGGATAAATACAAGCTCTGCTCTCACCCTCAACAGATACCACCCTGGCATTAAGTTGCAGTATGGAAGTGAAGGTGCAGATTTATGGATAGTGAGAGGTTTATGTGAGCTTATGTAACCCCTCTGAGGTGTAGATACATTTCCATCTCCTTTTCCAATGTGAACTGTTTCTTGTTGCTGGTTTACAAACATGAATAAAGTAAATGTTAAAAACCACAAATATCATGTAAATGTAAAAACAAAAAGTTGTATGATGCCAGATTCATACTTGATTTTCCCATTGACAACCAGTTTATTCAATCCAATTATGGGAAGTCTCTCTTTAAACAAGCATACCAGTCTGTATGCATTCAGCAAAGAGAAGTGGCAATAGATTAATCAATAGACAGGTAGATGGATAGATAGATAGAGAGATAGATAGATAGATAGAAGCAAATGCACAGACCAGAGTAAGAAGCTGTCATCATATTTGAATTAATTATTAACTGCAGCAACTGGGGGTTCAGACAAACAGGCTTATTTAGTCGGCCTATTTGGGGAACTGCGAACAGCCAGAGTTCACACTGGGTCTGCAAACTCAAGCCTCACCCCTAATCGAAAGATAGAAAGTTGTCAGAAAATAAAGTCATGCTTTTATTTACATCTTTAAGGTTTGATTACCAATAATCTGCTTTTAAAGCTTAATAAAATGTAGTTGCCATTAAAAAGAAGGCGATCACTGATAACAAAACAAAAAAACTGCTGAAAAACTGATATAGCTTTTCCTCAAAAAATATATTTGCTTTTATTTCTGGTAAACATGTGTGATGCTAATCCTTGTGTTATTACATTCATTCTATTTCACATAGGTCAGGACTTTTGTAAAGATAATAGTAGCTCACTCTTGCACTATAAGTGAAAAGTGGCTGGCAGATAATGTGGTTTCGACTTTATTTTACACTGTTCCCTTGTGATCGGCAGTTAAACACTGAACTTACCATAGCTGAAATCAGTGCTGACAGGTCATGTGAAGCAATGCTACACTCCATTGACTCAAGATTTATTTTGCTGAATGCTGCCCTAAAGACTTTGATGCATGATACATCTAGTTTTGTTTAGAGCTGCAGCTGCATGTGGTTACCATAGAATGTGTAAATTCTTGTTTTGTATTTCTACATAGAGAAATATAAATTAGGGCGACAACATATCCACCTCTGCAGTAACCAAGCATAGGAGGCTTGTAAAAGGGTTGGAGCTGTCAGGAGGATGTTTTGAAAAGGATACATTAGAATACATTTGCAAATTAAAGAACATGGAAAGGTTACTTTAAAAAAAGGTAATTTAAAGTAAAATTTTGGACAGCATGAGAACATTCAACAAGTGGCACATTCCTAACAAGCAGTACATCAACTTTAAAACAAGCCTTCACTAACCCCTCGAGCTGTAGAAACTGTGGATCAATTCATTCTCAAAGTTCATGGAAGACGCCTTAGTTAGTTCTCTCAGAAATTCTGATTACCCTTCCAACCATCCCAGCTCAGCAACCTTTCTAGAACAATCATCTATAATGTAAGCACAGAGTACCTACGAAGACCAGTGAGGGATTGTTTTAAAGCTCATTTATTGCTGGATAAAGATATGTAAATACTTGAATGTCCATATTCTGGCCACCAGTTGCCTTAAAGATGGTGTTTTTTTGCATACACTTCTAATTTTTGTTGGTTTGGGAGAGTTATACTTACTTAAAAGTGAACCTACCAGCCATAGCTATCCCTTTTGTGTTTTTTTTTTGAAAATAGGTATATTTGGTCCCTGTGCCATTTCCCTGTTCAATAAAAGTTCATCAGCAGCAATAAGAATGGTCTCATCGGGCAGGGAATGGTGGAGAATAGTCCTGAGCAAGGTAATCCAAAGACTAGTAACAAAGTGAAGTTATTAACTAAACTAGTTTCAGAGGGGGCAGAGAGGAGGGTTTCACAGAGGTAAAGGCAGGTATATTGTGAAGGTTTGCTTTAAGGCAGTGGACAGGTGGCTTAGACTTGTCACTGTATTTATAAGACAGCCCACAGACAAGATAATTCTGATTGGTGCTACCTGCAATGGTTTTTACTAGGGATGTCCCAATGCCACTTTTTTAAGTCCAAGTACAAGTACTGGCCCTCATGCACTTGCCGATACCAATTACCGATACTTTTCCTATGGGGCCCTGTGATTTCTAGTTACGCCCCTGATAACATGATTAGGTTAATCATGATCCATAGTACAGTACTGTCCATAGTACAGTACTATCTGATTGGACAACACATTTTATAGGAGACATACTCAGCGCTGGCGGATCGGAGCGGGGAGGGGGGAATTCATCCCCTCCCCTGTCACGGCAGAGAGCCGTGACAGGATCGAGAAGTGAGAGAACGCCGGTATGTGTTCGCTCACCTCCCGATCTACTGAGCCGACCTGTGACAGTCTCATTGTCACAGGTCGGCAAGAACTATGAGGTGAGTGAAAAGCACTCACCTCATAGTTCTCCTTTAAATGTATTCTATTAACAAGCTTTCCTAGTTCAGACAGTATTTGTAAAAGTTTGACAGAGGTGCTAAGGCAGTATAGTAATTCATGATGTGGATATGAAATTCATACATAGTATATGGCAATAAAACTTTAACATTTTAAACTAATACTCTATATGAAGTACACACTATAGTACACACACTATTAGTTTAAATCATGATCTATAGTACAACTACATATTATGTATGTACTATAGATCATGATTTAAACTAATAGTGTGTGTACTATAGTGTATACTTCATATAGAGTATTAGTTTAAAACCATGATCCATAGATTGGAATCGGAATCGGATTTGAACACAGGTCCTTACTTGATGGTGAGTGTGCAATGGAGGTGCCTCACGAGCTGCCGATTTCCTCTTTTCTCCCATGTGAGGATGACGTCGGCGGCGCTGAGCAGCAGAGCGGAGGAGCGTCGCGTCACTGCTGTGGGCGGAGCTCCAGGTCGCCGGCCAACTACATTAGACCCCACCTGGAGCTCCGCCCACAGCAGTGACGTGACGCTCCTCCAGCCTTCCCAGAGGACCCCAGCCACCATGGCACGGACGTCGGCGGCGCTGAGCAGCAGAGAGGAGGAGCGTTGCATCACTGCTGTGGGCGGAGCTCCAGGTCGCCGGCCAACTACATTAGACCCCACCTGGAGCTCCGCCCACAGCAGTGAGGTGACGCTCCTCAAGCCTTTCCAGAGGACCCCAGCCACCACGGCACGGAAGGTAAGAAAAAAAAAAAGAAAAACAAACAGCGCAAGCTTCGGCGCTATGCATCGGGGCATTTTGACAAGTACAAGTACTTGTCAAAATGCCCTGTATCGGGCCCGATACCGATGCTAGCATCGGTATCGGGACATCCCTAGTTTTTACACCTGAAATAAAGTTTTTTGCATTATTCATTCTTTGCTAAATCAACAGAAATTAGTGCTGTAAAAGCTTTTTGAGCAACCTGTGCTCTAGATCAGTAATGCTCAGATTGGCCAATCTAAATGACACTATGCAAAGTGCAGTACCCATTGCAACCAATTGGTTTCTAAAGTTGAGTCAGTGAAACAAGATCTGCTTCCCATTACCAAACCTTACACAATATTATTGCTTTCCAATATCATAAAGAGAACCTTTCACGTAATGACAGTATACAAAGATGTTCTATGCATAATATACAGTAATTGCATGCATATAGTTTGGTATATTATTATTTTGTATTAAATACTCAGTATTCTGTAGCACTAAAATGTATTACTTTTTAGGGTGGAGAATAAAGCGTTAATTCATTTTTGCTATTAGGCCATATTACACACAGTTAGTCCCCTTCCTATATACAAACGTTTTCATTACTCACACCAGGACCAGCTATCAGCACTCATAGGTCATGATCTGGTATAATCTGTAATTAATATTGTGCATGCTTAATCACTTGTTATAGAACAATAATTTACGGAAATGCAATTGTAACTTTTATGTAGATGCAGTGCAAAAACTGTCTTCTCTTGTGCTAAAATAAACTATAAAATTGTGTGATACAGTTATACAGGAAATACAAATTTAAAAAAAAAACACTGTTCAGAAAATACTACAATAATATCCTTGTCAATGTAGAACTCTAAGGGGTCAATTCACTAAGCTGCCATAGGCAATAGCAATCTAGCTATTGTACCCGCCCTCTGCTGCTGTCAATCACTAGTGGGGACCTGATGGAGAACTGCACCAGTAGGCGGGTACAATAGCTAGTATGCTATTGGCTATTGCAAAATGAAATAGCCAATAGGAATCTAGCAATGCATTCCTATGGTGAAAATTTTTTATTTTTTATTTTGACACGGCTCCATGTTAGAATAAAAAAGAAAAAAAAAAGAAAAAGCAGTGTTTCTCTCCTGGGCGGCCGGGAGCGGGAGACTCCCAGATCGCCCGGGAGAGTTAGGCTGTCTGGAGATCAGTGTCCCTGGTTAGCTGGTAACCAGGGACGCTGAGCTCTCTGCAAGTGTCCGGAAGCAGTCTGTCAGCCGGCCAATAGCCCTTCAGTTCTACTGAACTGAAGTGGTCCTGGGGCCGAAGCTAGCCGAAGGATAAGCCAACGCTACGGCTAGATCCTTCGGCAGTTTAGTGAATAGACCCCTAAGCTGCATTAAAGGTAATGCAAAACACAGGAAAACTAAAAAAGTAGAATAAAGGTGCCCATACACTGTTCGAAATCTGGATGGTTTTTGAGGAACCAGCTGAAATTTGCACTGTGTGTGCTGCTGTCTTCACCCTTTCCATCAGCATTCATTGATCAGCTGATCGAACGTGCTGGTCAGAAAATCTTCGATCGATCAGAGCTGGCAGCCAATGAGCTGCCCGCTCTGGTCGGGAATTCTGGCAGGGGACGGCGGCACCTGTTAGAATACATTGTAAACAGTGGGATTCCTTGATCGACACACTGTTAATGTTGGAGGAACTGGGTCTATTTTTTTCGTTCAGCCCGCAGGTTGAACGAAAAAATTACATTAGTGTATGACCAGCTTAAGACTCCTTTGTTAAGTTCTCTTCAACCTGGGAACACTGGTGCTGCAATCGTGCAATTGAAATCCCTCAGAAGAGGTTTGTTGGCAACCTTCCAATACATTCAGGATTTAAATATTGTGTTAATAAGGTACCGTTATGGGCAAGTACTGATGTCAAAAGTTTTATATATACAATACAATGTATGAATATTCCATAAAGGTAATGTATAATGTCTGTTTAGAAGCCCATTTGGTTGAGTTACTAGATGAGTAGAGAATTTGCACCTTGTTAAGTGCATGTTCACTTAGCTTAGTATGTAAGGCAAAGCTGTGTTGATTGGTCCAATCATGTGGAAGCAAAAATTCCATTTTTATCAGTTTCCCATGAACATTATTTGGTATTCAGAGTGAACACAGCTTCACTTTATTCACTAAGCTAAATGAACATTAACATTGCAAGAAAATCAACCTCCAATAATTAGGGTCACTTTCAGTTTCAATAACAGATCAACGTAAAGGGATCAGCAAACCACGGAAATTCCTTGATGCACATTATTTATAATTTTGAAAGGTTTTTTTATGTATTCTTCCCCTTCTGAATATTTCCAGCCCACTTACGTAAGATAAACATTAAGCAATTCTCATATTAAAAGGGTGCAAAACTATGCTAATCCTTTATAGGCTGATACCAATTATCGTGGAATACACAGCTAAAGTTTTTTTTGCAGGAAGGTGGTAACTCTGCTCTCCTCTTTTAGAAGACACTATCTTGGCAATAAGAGACAATGTACTTGTCCACACAACAGTGCCAAATGGCGGTGTGGGGTGACTGTATAGAAAGATTAGGTAGACCAAGGTTCCCCTTCATACATATCAGCTATGTTTGTTCAGTGATGTGATTCTTGTTTTGAGAATCAGATGAACTATTCAAAATTTGGTACATCATTCTCTTCCAAAGTTTTTTCTTAATAGTTGTCTTCATTTATATACATGTATATGTTACTTAAAGTGACCCATTCATTAACAAAAAAGAAAAATGACCAGCTAAACAACACGTGTAAAAGATGACAGTTATCTGGTCCAGGACCCATTCACAGAATCATCATTCTGCAGAAGAAGTGCACCTGTCACGTACCTTAGATGGAGCCTGAGATGACGAGGGCGGCCTCTCTTGCTGCTCAAGTCCAAACACCTCTGGATAGTAGGCACAGGTGCGTGAGGACCAGGAGGGGCACAAGTGCTGGGGAGTTGTGACTCCTGTCGAAGCTGCTTAATGGTAGCTAAAGTTTCTGAGCAGGGTGCAGGTTGGTAAGATGGTCCTAGAAGCAAGGTAACATCAGCTGGGTCAACAACAATCTGGCAGCGAAGTACAAAATCAGAAGACAGGACTTAGTCGGAAGCGAGCCGGGTCTGTAACTAGCAGGCAGCGTGGTATCCAGGGAGCCGGCAGAAGAGAAGTCAAAGACGAACCGAGGTCAGGAACACAGAGCAGGAGCAAGGTCAAGCAGGCCGGATTCGGTAACAGGAGAAACAGTAAGTAACAGGATCCAGGAACACGGTATAAGCTGAAGATCAGTCAGCAGGGAGATCTGGGTGTCTCAGCCTTATATAGCCCTTTTTGGCGCCATCATTAGAATCGGGCGTGTGCACGTTCTAGCGTGCGCCGTGGCGTGCGTGCGCTGGCGTGTGTACGTTCTAGCGTGCGCTGGCGTGTGCACGTTCTAGCGTGCGCCGTGGAGCGCGTGCTCTGGCGTGTGCACATTCTAGCGTGCGCCGTGGCGCGCGTGCTCTGGCGTGTGCACATTCTAGCGTGCGCCGTGGCGCGCGTGCTCTGGTGTCATGACAGCACCACCCAAAGAGTCCTTATATTCCAGGATTCCGGTGCCCCCCTACCATGCACTTTGGTTTCTGCTGTCATCCCCTTCATAACTGATCTGTTGGAAACATGTCAGATGTAAAGACCTTTGGGAGGCACAAAATATATTTGTGACCACCTGTGGCTATCGGGTGCTATTCTGGATACCAAGAGGCTCTCTCTCACGATGCACAGCTGCATTCCATCTTTTACCATGTAGAAAGCTTTATTGTAGATGAATAGGGGCCAGACCTTGCAGGTGGTGTTTGGCTCATTTTACTGTCAGCAAAAGGTAGCTTTAACATATTTACATTATGAGTTAAATTTAGGGTATTTAATGTAATCTGCTCTAGTAATTTCTAGCCCAAAAGATTTTTATTTTGTTATGTAGTCTATTTGCTGACAAAACTTATACTTTTTTATACTGCCCCAGTGATCATGATCTCTGAGGGTATGTCTTCAGATAAAATAGTTTTCCATTGTACAGCTGTGTTGGGTCAAAATAATAAAAAATATTTTTTTAATCCATGGTTTGTTGTACATACTGTATATATAAAAAACAAAACTGATTGTGTTAAGCCTTTATTCTGTTTCATTTTGTCAGTGCTACGCTACAAAAAGTAAGTGAAGTGGAAAGGTGACATTGTACATGCAAGACACAGAGGTCAGTGAAACACCTTGCTGCATGCTTTGTCTTCCAGAAATGACATACTCTGGTTTATTTTCTGCATAGTGCAGAAAATATCACATAAATGATGCAAAGTTATTTGAGTCCGGAGACCTCATTATTTTGACATTGGATCTGTTATTAATATTATGACCTAACTCAAATTAATTTGCTTATAACTTAATTACAGTGTTTTCTACTCTCCAATGCTGAAAAGTTGTATTTGAAATTTTAATGTGAACCATCAAATGACACATTTTAAGTCCTCTAATGACCACACAGTTAAATAAGTTTAGCCTTACAAATGAAGGAAATGCTAGTGTTTTCAATGTCTTTTTAAATATATATATAAATTAGATTAGCTTGATGTAAATAATCTTATCAAGGTGAGTTAATGAATTATGAACCTTGTCTCTTTGTATAGTTTGTGATCTTACATGCACATGAGAGCAGCCATAATAACTCTTTACAAAAATAGGCACTGCCTTCTGCTTTGCAATGCTTCTCAATGGCCGTACCTTACTGCTTTTCAAAATGCAAGTCTCTGGGATTGATTTACTAAAGTATTAGAGACTGTTCACTTTGCAAAATGTGCTTAGTAAATAAGACAATGTTGCTTTCACTTTTATTACACATATATATATATACTTACTGCAAAAGTCACTGTCCCTGTCACTCTTCTCCCAGCACTGTCCCTCATTGAAAGTCAGCAAAGTCGTAACACTGCTGCCCCATTTCTGGGTTGAATGATGGCCAGAATCACATCTATCGGGGGCAGCAATAACTGTCTTCCCAAGACACCTCCTCTAAAAAATATGGACTTTAATGTTGGGTTGCAACTGCACAATCCTCCCCATCACCTACAATGAAGTAATCGGTCTCTGAGTTGCCTATTGTCAAGTTAGAATATTGTCATGGAGGTGTTCTTGCCCTTTAAAATAGTCAGCATTTGCATAAATTATTTAAGAAAGGGATGCTCCGGCAGGTCATTAGATATGTCACCACACTGGCACCTGCTGTACAGATGTCACTTTGCTGACTAAGAGAGTATTGGATATACAGTTTAATTAAAGTGGAAATGCCCTGAATAAAAAAGGTATTCTACTTTTTCCCAGTTGCACAATGAATAAGGAAAATATTCATATTTCACTATTTTACTTTCTTTATTTAACATATATTTCATGATCAGCATGTTTAAAACTGATGTAGGCTCTTGAATTCTGGCACCATGAATATTTATGTTCATGCAGAGTATTAATGAAGAAAAGTCTAATTATTACCTCCAAACTCTGTGACAAAAGATACACTTTTAAGCAGGGCAGGAACAAAGTTTGAAGATGAGAGAAAGACATATTTTGATTCCAAATAAAATAGTTATATATTGCAGAATAGAATGATTTGATCATGTAGTATAATTAGTGGTCTAAAAGTTTCAAATGAAACCGTTGCTTCACCACTCACTTTGAAAATCATGAATTATGTAATAATTTTCATGTAATAGCAAAGGGATTGTCATTATTAAATTGCCCTACTTCAAATCACTTACACATTTCTCTCCATTGTGTGCACCATAAAAAAGTAGAGCACAAATGCTCACAGGAATTTAAAGAAACATTGACTGCTAATATACATTTTTCACATTGTTGTATTTTATGGTGAACTATCTGAAAGTAGCTATAAAAGGGAAGGAGTCATTGCTTAAAGTGTTTCTAAACCCAAGAAAGAATGTTATATATTGCATCTTTTCAGTCCTTAGATGTGGTATCTGCATTAGTTTTTCCTATTCAAGGTTGACCAAGCTCACTCACTGTACTGTACCTACAAAGGGGAGGGGCAGCATTATCACTTTAGGACAGGACTACAGAATGCCTTCCCCTCTTCTCATTTTCATAACATAGGGGGGTGTCTGTAGAATATTTACGGGTCTATTCACTAAGCTGCCGAGGGCAGCCGAGTGAACAACAGACCCCAAGTGAAGTGAGCGGAACACTGTTCGCCTATTCACTTCAGGCTTGTACGGCTGATTGTACGGCTTGCTTCGCATGGCTTCGGGTCGGCCGAACATGCTCAGCATGTTCGGCCGACCCAAAGTGCAGAAGGAGTTCGACTCAGCCGATCCAACATCTGGATCGGCTGAGCCGAACCCCCCCGGCAGGCTACTCACTGCTGTTCAGACTATTCTCATAGATGCCCAACAGCAGTGAGTGACTAGCCGACTAGATCCTTCGGTAGCTTAGTGAATAGACCCCTTAGTCACAGTGTCCTTTAGTCCACAGATGAGAACTGGGCAGGGATGATAATACGTCTTGGGATTTTTCTGTGATTCACAGATAAAGTGCCCAGGAAGTTAAAAGCTCACTACATTTCTGGCAGGATGAATATTCTTTTTTTATTGTGCACTCATTGAACATTGGAATTTGATACCCAAATGCTTTCAATGGTATGTTTAACAGACCAAAATAGTGTATGTATGTTCATTGTTAGACTTTACATACATTTAAATACTGTACCCTTTTCTGGATTCTCAGGCTTTAATTACATGTGACAAATAAAGGCAAAATCCTGAAGATATTGCTACAAATATCAATTGAACCTTCAGCCTAAATCAGTTAAAAGGCATTCCAGGCTCATCCAAACAAAAGGTGTTCAATGTCTTATAGTTTGTTTTCTTTCTAAAGCAGCCACATTCTGAGTAGAAAAGACTGTCACTACTAGCATCTACAGAGTGGAACCCTTGCTCTCTGTCTGGAACCAGAGGTCAATCATGCTCTCTGCTGACTCAGACCTATAGCTGGCAATCAGCAAAGCTCATGCTCACCACTGTTGGGAGAACCCTGGCTTTGAATCAACAGGGAATGTGTTGGAGCTCTGAAAAACATCCCAGCTTCCCCACAGTGAGCAGGGATGCCACTGTACAGCATGCTGGCAGGGGACAGGCTTTTCTACTCAGACTGTGGTTATTTTTAAAGGAAACATACTAAGATTTTTTGCAACATTAGTTTTGATACTTTAATGGATAAGTCTGACTAGAATTAAATGGATCAGATTTAAAGTACACTTTTGGTTTATTAAGGGATGTATATTGAAAGTAACATGGGAGCTAACATTGCTTTCCTCCTACGGAAATAGGATGTTGCCTGGCTTTCTTTTTTCAGCATTTTTTTATATAAGGAGAATAGGCATTGCCAATATTTTCATATTCATATAAATTAGTGGCATACATTCTAAGCATGATGTCAGAATACATTGTTGTAAAAACTGTCCAGCCTTTTTTTTTTTTAGTATAGAACATTGAAAGGTTTAAACAATATAAGCATTTAAAGAGATACAATGTATGAAAACATGGTGTAACGGGTCCCGAGGGGCATTAAGGGTTTGATGCAATTTTATCTTGTTATGAGGCAGAATTATCTTTGGCTGCAAAGGGAAGTTCTCCCCAAGCATGAGAAGATATACAGATTTAAAAGGAAGAGCAGCAAAGAGAAGGGAAACTACCATGGATTACAGTAAGGCACACATTACAGTATTGGTTTATGTTAAAAAATCTGAGGGTTTAATGTCACTTTAAGTCCTTCTTAATAAGAAGGAGCATGTGACTTCCCTCCAGGATGCAATTCTCCAACCTGAGTGGTAAATAACCAGGCCTGAACACTGTCATTTGAGGAAGGGGGATAAGTAGTTAACTGCTTTTAATCGTGACTTAAGAAAAAATGTAAAGTAAATGTAAAGTATGTAGTTACGTTATATCTTATGTGACATTGTACCCATGTTTGAGTTATAAAAGAGTTCCAATTCAAATAATTCTTACATTCCACATGCCTCTGGAATAAATGCATAAAATAATAGTTGGCATCTGAATGGTGAGCAACACATTTTCTGTTTGCCTTCTCCATCTTCAAATCAAACCCAAGCTAGATTTTGAATATGCCTTCTGCAGCTCCCATAAGCTTGTGATAGTTCAAGTAAAATGCTTTTCAGTTTTAGCTTAGCTCATACATGCTAAAATTAGTAACTGCAATATAATTTTGGTTTGTCAAACTTTTTTTGCTATATCAGTCTATTTGTATCCATCAGTGACACCACTTCCATTGCAGTTACTATCTGTTCTATCTGTACTATCTGTTCTATTTTCATATGTCAAACCTGATATTATGTGACACCATTAACAGAATTAAGTATTTAAAAAAGAATTCTAGTAATTCATGTAATTATGATTATGTTTATAGTTAGAGGGTAAACTTAAAATAAAAGTGTATTTAAAAGATAAAGAAAGCAATTAGTTTGTTTGAATATTTTAGATGATAAATGCTCCATGCACATCTGTCTTAAAACTTGCTAAACAGAAAATAAAGTCTATTATTTTCTAAGCAATGAGGCAAAAAAATTGTATTGCTTTTAAAATAATATTTAATAATAATCTACCAATGAGACATACTAAAAGGTCCACTAATGTGAGACAAAATAAATAGGTAAAGATATAATAAAAAAGGTACTTGGTATAAGAAAACTGTGATAGGTTTGAATTTACTGTTGTAGTCTAGCTGTACAGTCAGTTACATTTAAATCCTGTTAAGGGTGAGCAGTTCCATCACTTATCTTCAGTCCACTTTGCAATTTTGATTTTCTGTCAGTTGTGAGCATTTTTTGCTACAGAATAGTTGTTCTGTCACATAGGGGGTGATTTACTAACCTAAACACACACACACACCAGGTGTGTGTGATTTTCACACAGCAAAACGTATTTATCAACCAAAAAGTCTCTAAAAGCATATTTCCACTAATGCCATATATGGAAAAATCATGCACATGATGCATATATAATGCTGCTTCACAGTTTAGACAAAAATGGTTAGCTCATGCATTTACATTCCTGCATTCATCAACGCAAGCATCATAACATAGAGCTAATTTACACCACATTACCTTCAATTCATTGCAGGGCTTTGCACAACACACCTGCTGGGTGTGTACACACTACAAAAGTGTTTCGATTCCTCCCATAGATCATGCTGGGAGGGAACACACTACAGAGGTGTATACACGTTCGTGGTGTGTTTAAAAGGTTAGTAAATCAACCCCATAGTGTTCAGTTTAAGTGATGATCAAATTAGGAGAATAACCAATTCATCAATTTTTGGTTTGCCTCAATATTTTAATGTAAGTCTATCTGATCTGAAGAGAACCATGCGCTTTAAAATCTAGGCAAGCATCAATTCCTTATATGAGTCTCTGCAAAATAGGAACATCTTGTGCATACACCCCCTCAGTGTACCTGGATACTAAAATACTTACCTTCACCTCCACTCGTGATTTCTTCTCTGTATTGCCCTGACCAGCACGTCACAGCCTTTAAAAAAAAAAAATTCTCTACCTATTCATTCTTATGTCTGGTCCATACTCATTAAAGCCTTAGCCATCAAGGGGAGTATGAACAAGCCAGAGACATAAATTAGGCTGTTGCAAATGCCCTCTACACAATGGATCTGGGCAGAAAATTTATTTTGCAAAGGCTCTGTGACCAGAATGTTTTGGTGAGCTGGTAAGCAATGTAGTGGTATGGTGTAACAATATGCCCATCACCACCACCATGCTGGTGTTTAGAGAGGTCATACATTTTTAAATTTCTATTAGAATAAGGGTACATCAATAAAAAAAGTATAACTTCCCCTCGCAAAGTGAGGTAGCTGGATCACCCAGTAGATTGGTTGATAGGATTGGTCAACAAAGCACCTTAAAATTCAGAATATATTTTCTCATCTCTATCAATTCAGGGGTAGCATTGCTGGAACAAAATAGCTCATCTAACTGCCAGGGGAGTGACTACCAGTATGGATGGGAGCAGGTGTTAAGACAAAGATGGACACATTCTGGTGGTAGGGAATTCCATTATTAAAAAGGTAGAAAAGGTTTATTGTCACAAAGACCATGATCACTGAAGAGTTTGTTGTCTACTTTGTGCTTACGTTGAGGATTGGATGGGCAGTTTGTTGGTTGGAGGTAGAGAGTCTTAGGAAGATGGCACATCCTTAAAAAAGATTTCAAGGACATAGAAGCCAAGCATAAGAATAGGACCTCCAAAGTAGTATTTTCTGAAATACAGCCTCTGCCACAATTCGACACCAGAGAGGCAGTTGGAAGCTGAACAAGTGGCTGAGCAACTGGTATAAGAAAGAGGGGTTTGATTATTTTGAGAACTGAACTGACTTTTTGGTCAGTTGCTGTCTCTAGTTACTGGCTCTAGAGTAGAGACAGTGTGCACCAAAATGGGGAAGTTTCAGCTCTGTTGGGGGAAAAAATAGTAAGACGATTGGGGGACATTCTAAACTAGCATCTGGAGGAAGGGATCAGAAAAGAATGAAAAGCATATGCTATAGGTCCCCTAACATAATGGATGAGGAGGAGATTCAACTCCTTTTACATATAAAAATGGTGGGGAAACATGGCAAGGCTATTATTATGGGAGACTTTTAACTATCCTGATATTGTTTGTGAAAATGGAACCAGACTCTCAAATAAGGCTCATCAATTCTTGAACTTATTGCAGGAAAAAAACCCAACTTGAGAAAAATGCTCTGTTGGATCTACTAATTAAAAAATAGATGGATGTGTTTGCCAATATGGAAATAATGGACAACTTGGGTAACAGTGATCATAGAAAAATAACATTTGAAGCAAATTGTTAGAAAAAGAAACATGTTGGGATGACAAAAAAAGAAAAGAAATAAGCTGTGCTCCATAATGTATAATACTGAATGGGACCACATTTTCTCAACAAATGACACTGAAGATATGTGGGAGTGTTTTAAGTACAAATTAAACATGGCATTTGCCATTGTGTTCCATCAGGTAACACATATAAACAAGCAAAAGTTAAACATGGATAACTACTCTACATTCTAAGGTAAAAAAACATAAATGAGGACAAAAAATAGCCTTTAAAAATATGAGATGAAAGGGTCATTATCTGCTTTTCTGAACTAAAAGGAATGTAACAAAATAGCAATCAGGGCAGCTAAGACAGATTACAAAAAACATTTTGCTACAGAAAGTAACAGAAACCTGAAGACATTCTTTTACTATAGCAAGTGTAAAAAGGTAAGGACAGAACACATTGGCCCCATAAAAGAGGACTAGGGGGAAGCTGCGGAAGTGACAGGGGAAGTGACAGGGAGAAGGCAAATATATTAAATACGTTCTTTCCTTGGGTTTACATAAATGAAAAAAAGAGTTTAACCCCTTAGTGACACAGCTTCAGAAAATGTTTTATTTCTTGAGGACCGGAGCAATGTTTCAATTTTTGTGTTTAACTGTAATTTCCATCTTCCTCATTCATTGCACCTACACATATTATATACTGTTTTTTAACCACTTGATGACCGGGGCGTTAAACCCCCTTCCTGCCCAGGCCATTTTTCAGTATTTAGTGCTGCGGCACTTTGACATTTATACCGTCATGCAACGCCATTTTTTGGGGACACATAGATCTTTCTTTTGGTGGTATTTAATCACCACTGGGATTTACATTTGTTACTATATAATGAAAAAAAGGACCAATTTTTTTTAAACTGTTTTTCCTACGTTATGTTATAAAACATTTATCATTACCCAATTTTTTGGTAAAATATAAAAGACGGGGTCACATAAGGTAAATAGACATCAAACATGCCAAGCTTTAAAATTGCATGCGCCCACAAAAATCGCAAAAAACTACCATGCCTAAAATTGGCCATAGGCGACGCTTTAAAATCTTTTACCGCTTATCACTTTAGTGTTACCAGTGATTGATGGGCCTAGAATTATTACTCTTACTGCGATGTTCACAGCGATATGTAACGTGTGGCGTAATCATTTTTGCATGTAGGCACACCCGACTCATATTTAAGTGTAAAAGTGCATGCGTGCAGGAGCGGCGGACTTAAAACTTTTTTGGTGTTTTTTAATTTTTTTTTAATATGAGACTTTAATTTAGTTTTTTTTAACTTTATTTTTACACTTAACTTGAATGCTATCACATAGGGGGATAAAAATCCCCCAATGTGATAGCTAGAAAAAAAGGACAGGTCCTCTTTATGGAGACATCAGGGTTCCCCAAGACCCCTAATGTCACCTAGGGATCTCCAAAGAAGCCGATGAAGACGATGAAGCAGAGATATGCTTCATCAGCTTCTTCTCTGGCTCTAAGCCAGATAAATTACAGCTAAAGGCGGAAGTGATGTAATACACATCGCTTCTGACTTAAGAGAGAGAAGGAGGAGAGATCAGCGGTGGTGTAAATCTGATCTCTCATCCTTCTTTCAGAGCAGCCACGGTGTTCTCGGTCCCAGGCACTGCAGGGGGGTGCCGCCATGTGAGGTTATACAAGCGATCGGGCGGCTAAAAGAGCCGGTAGTGGCTGTTTACCTTCCCAGCGGGATTCTGGGGGAGTGTGCGAGCAGAAAAAAAAATCCATTACATGTACGTCCACCGGCCGGGAAGGATCTGCCAACCGCCTGTATCTATATGATGGGTGGACGGCAAGGGGTTAAAGGAAAAATGGTCTGTAATTTGATGTGACATATGCATATACACTGAGTGGCCAGATTATTATGACCACCCCATCAGTACTTTGTTGGGCTGCCTCGTGACACCACGAGATGTTGAAAGGTGATGCGAGCAATCTAACACTGCACTGTTGCCCTTCTTTTGTCTTGTACCAGTCTTGCCACTCTCCGTTCTGCCCTAACATTGACTAGTCGCTGACGGCCACAATTCACACGTTCAGACCCAGATTTTCGGCTGACAATCCAGTCTTTAAACACTTTAACAACAGCTGCTCTTGAACATTTAAAGAATTCTGCTGTTTTGCTGATACTTGCTCCATGGCTCCGCGCCAACAATCATCCCACGTTCAAAGGCTTTTAAATCGCTTTGTTTATCCATTTCTTCAGACAAAAAATCACTTCTACTGTCGTGGTAAAACAGCTGCTTCCCTATTTATAATGGTCTGGCCCTCTAGCAACTTCAGCGCAAAATTATAGCTAATTATAGCTAATTTGCCTACAAACATCAGGTGGTCATAATAAACTGGCCAATGTATACATTCTTTTTTTATATATAAAATAAAAAAAAATTCTAAACATGAAAAAAATGTGTACATAATTAGTGTAGCTAACAAAGTAATTCATATAATTCATAGTAAATTATTTTATTTGTCATGGTTTATAGGGTATAACATATACAGTACCTGGGATTTCAGTTTATTTTGGGAGTTATTCACTCAACTGCCGGAGGCAGCTGAGTGAATAACTGAGCCAAAGTGAAGGGAGCCAAACCCTGTTCAGCTATTCACTATTCACATAGCTGTGCACAGCTACAGTATGTACATCGGCTGGCTTCAGCTCCATTCCCTTCAGTTCAGCCAAATAGCCTCAGCAGGTTCGGCTGAACTGAAGGTAAGAACCCATCGCCTCAGCCGATCCAACATATGGATCGGCTGAGGCGAACGTTCAGCATTTCAGTCCCTGCTGCTTGCCTCTATTCTCATAGGGGCCAAATAGGAGAGAGGCAATAGCCAAATGCTGCTGTGCAGCATTCAGCTTGGTCATTCTGTTTTCTACGTCAGAATAAAAAAAATGACAGTGTACACAAACAAAACAACATGGGGTCTCTTTCCAGACATTAACTTTAGAGAACTCTCTTTTGGCCTCATCTTGAGCATGCTGTTCAGTTTTGGTCACCATTCTTTAGGAGAGATGTCGCTGAACTGAAGATAGTTCAGAGAAGGCCAGCGAAATTCATAAAGTTGTTGGAGGACCTACGTTATGA
Source organism: Nanorana parkeri (assembly GCF_000935625.1). Taxonomy (NCBI): domain Eukaryota; kingdom Metazoa; phylum Chordata; class Amphibia; order Anura; family Dicroglossidae; genus Nanorana; species Nanorana parkeri. The sequence goes on along the minus strand of NW_017306871.1, from coordinate 234,923 downwards.
AGAATGACTACAGAAATTAAACTTTTGCAGAAGAGACACTCAAAAGAGGATGTGATCACAATATCGAAATGTATTAATAGTGATTGCATTATCGAGAATAAACTGTTTGAGTTAAGGACTCTGCAGAAGACATGTGGACACAACATATAACTGGATGATAAGCTGTTAAACCTTAATATGTTTGTGTTTTTTTGTGCTGTCAGAGCAGTAAAATGTGGTACTCCCTTCCACAGTTAGTGGTATTCACTCAAAGCGTAAATAATAATTTTAAAAAATATATATTTAAAGGTTGAACTGAATAAACATGTAACTTTTTTTAACCTTACCAACTATGTAACCGTGCAAGTACAAGAAGGACAGCTAATGAAATGCAACTTTAACAATAACTCAGCAATGGCAGATTCCATATCTCAATTCTGACAGGTTCCCTTTATAAGATTACCATATATTTATCTTGCTTTTGTATGTTGTCTGCAGTTGGAGAGTGAGAGATAAAAAAAGATAGAGGCTTTTTTTCCAAAGTAGGTATAAACCCTAACTGAATTAAATGTAGTTTTATAAAAGCACATGTGTATAAAAAAAAACATTTTTTTTAGCATACTTGTCTTCAGTACTGCTGATCTCCTTCTGTGCAGCCACTTCCTGTCTACAACACTCACCCTTGCAACACTACTGGCATTTTTCATGGTGGGTTACCTGATGGTGACAACAGTGGACCATGCCTGCATAATTATGTTGGAACAGTCACTGTAGTCTACATTTTAAGCCAGTTTGACAAAATGACAATTCAGGAGCACAACTGGGAGACAGAGCATCATCACCCAATAATAGGAAATCTCTGAGCAAGGACCTTCAATGCAGGATCATACATTTTGTTAACCTCTTGCCGTCTGCCAGTAGTAAAAAAACGGACGGACGGCACTGCTGCATTGGCGGGTTGGCGTCGCCAGGCGGCATTTTTTTTCTGCTCGCGCGCGCCCCTTGCGGGCACGCACGGGCAGAAAAGACCCGACCATTGCACACACCCGTTACCGGGTGTTTCACATATAGGCGGTCAGCGGCTCCATAGCCAGCCGATCGTCTATATGTGCTCGTTCGCGTCCGCCCCCCCCCCGCGTGGCCGCCGCCGTACATCACTTCCGCATTCACCTGTCAGTCATCTGGCTGCTATAGCCAGAGAAAAGAAGCTGATGAAGCAGATCTCTGTAAACGCAGATCCTATAAACGTAAATACGCGTCCGGTGCCCCAGCGCGCAAAAATTACAATTGCGCTACACATGTTACATATCGCAGCGAACGTCGCAGTGAGAGCAATCATTTTAGGGCCATCAATCACTGATAACACTAAACTGATGAGTGGTAACAGCTTTTAAAGCGTTGCCTATGGCCAATTTTGGGTATTATCGTTTTTTGAGGTTTCGCGCGCGCACGCAATTTTAAGGCTTGACATGTTTAGTGTCTTTTTACCCGACGTGACCCCATCTTTTATATTTTACCAAAAAATTGGGTAATAATAAATGTTTTATCATTTAATATAGGGGAAACTGTTTTTTTTTTAAAATTTCGGTAATTTTTCCTTAATATAGTAAAAAAATAAAACCCCCAGTGGTGAATAAATACCACCAAAAGAAAGCTCTATCTGTCCCCAAAAAAGGGTATAAAATTCATTTCAGTACAGCGCTGCATGACGGAATAAATGTCAGTCAAAGTACCGCAGCGCTGAATACTGAAAAATGGCCTGGATGGGAAGGGGGTTTAACACCGCGGATGTCAACTGGTTAAGGAAACCACAGATTTAAAAATAATAAAATGTGGCAACTACCACCCCCAAATCAAAATTTAATTTCTGTTTTCTCAAAACAAAGTCACTTGGTACTAATATCTTTTACGGCTGCTAGGTGCTTCCACGCAAGGGCCTATTATAAGCACTATTGTTTTCTGTAATGGGTTGGAAAGAACAGAAAACAGCTGGAAGATGAAATGTTGCTTAAAACAAACGATTATAATATAGAATATTTTACTGCAGCATGTTGGCTTACATTGAGTTACATAGTTACATAGTTACATAGTATTTGAGGTTGAATAAAGACACATGTCCATCAAGTCCAACCTATTGTGTGTGTGTGTGTGTGTGTGTGTGTAAAGATCCCCGAGTCCTCTCGTTGTTAGGAGTTCTTCTTCCCCTGTATATTACCGTTGCTCAGGAAATCGTCCAAAAGCTTCTTGAACTATTCCCCACTATTAGCTGAAATCACTGCTTGTGGCAACGAGTTCCAGACCCTAACCGCGCGAACTGAGAAGAACCCCCTCCGCCCCTTGTGTTTGAATTTTTTTTCTACCAGTTTCAGGTGGTGTCCTCTAGTCTTTGTTACGGAATTAATCATAAAGAGTTTGTTGCTAATGTTGCTTTGACTATGGAACATTTTGTACATGAAAATCATGTCCCCCCTTATTCTCCTTAGTTCCAGCGTGAACATATTTAAATTTAGTAACCGTGTCTCATAGCTCTGGTCCTCCATCCCTTTGATGAGTTTGGTCGCCCTTCACTGGACTTTCTCCAGTTCAAGGACATCCCCTCTGTGTACCGGTGCCCAAAACTGCACCGCATACTCCAGGTGAGGCCGAACCAGTGATGTGTAAAGTGGCAAAATTATAGACTTATCCCTGCAAAACATTCACTTCTTGATTCAGGACAGGACTCTACTAGCTTTGCTTACCGCAACCTGGCATTGTAATCTATTATTGAGTTTATGGTCTACAGTGACCCCCAAATTACTACAGTAATCCTCCCTATTTGTCGGCATTCAAAGGAATGGATTACCCTAAGGTCACAAAATAATGCAGGGAGACAGGAATGACATTGTTTGATAATGGTAAAACCCAAATGTGCTCTCATGCATTTCAAATGATAAAGAGAAAGGACATTATATTGTTGGTTTTCATCTTATTAAGTAGGAATTACTGAGTACTTAAATATGACTGAACATTTTGACAATATGTTTGGTAGAATAATTTTTAGCTGAACACTAATAATTCCCATCATTAGAATTTTAAATGCAAAATTAAAGGACATCCTAACATAGATTGAAATATACATGCATTATTTATCTAGTCCCCAGTGAAATGACATTACTAGTATTTTTTAATGAATTGATGTATTAGTATATTGATGCATTAAATCATAATTATTATTATTTTAATGAAAAAATATTATTTCATCAAATATCGCTCATGTCAATCAATTTAATCACCAAGAAAAATGGGTTTGTGCAACTGCACAAATCAGAGATCTGAGGACATTTGACAAATATGTAATATGATTATTAGCAATTAACATGCCTAAGAGATCATTTTACTTTAGCTACTAACCATTTTGCCACAGAAGTTCCATACGTTTTTGATAAAATATAAAATATAGGGTCACGCCGGGTAATCAGATACCAAACATTTCAAGTCTTAAAATTGCATGCGTCCGTGAAACCGCAAAAAAACTACAATAACCAAAATTTCCCATGGATGGCAATTTAAACACTTTTACTGCTCATCAGTTTAGTGTTAACAGTGATTGATGGGCCTAGAATTATTGCTCTCACTCCGACACTTGTGACCATATGTAAAATGTGTGGTGCAATTTTCGTTTTTGCCCATATGCGCATCTGACGCATGTTTGCGCTGTATGTGCGTGCACGTGGGGGCGGGGACTTTAAAAATTTTTTATCTGTTACCTTAATTTTTTTTAAATGTTTACACTCAACTTTATTGCTATCACATAGGTGACTAACAAGCCCCCTATGTGATAGCAAATAATATAATGTCTCTTTATAGAGACATCAGAGGTTTTTCAGACTCCTAATGTCACCTAGGGACCCCAAAGAAGCTGATGAAGCAGATATCTGCTTCACCAGCTTCTTTTTCTGGCTCTAGGAGCCGGAGAATGTGCTCAATGACGCCGGAAGTGATGTAATACACATCACTTCCAGGTCCAGTGATCGTGGGCACGCACACCACCGCACCGTACAAGCAATCTGGCACCAGTAAAAATGCTGGATCACTTGTATTTAAATAGCAGTCATCTGGAACGCATGCACGCTGCGATCCGGAGCGGACATGTTCTAACAACGCTCTGTATCCCTCCGGCACAATAGGAGAACCCTTGCCGCACAGGCCGGCCACACCGACTCACCCGTAATACCGGCAGACAGTCGAACAAAAAGACACAGCGGACATGTCTTCCGCCGGCTCCAAAACAAAGCAGAGAGGCAGACCAGGAGGTGAAACACTGACCAGAAGCTCTTCCAAGATGGTGCCGCAACACACATCAAAGCGGCAGCCGCAGCATGAGACCTCCAAACCTAACTCAGGCAGAGAGGATGCTGATAGCAGGGCTCTCCCTCCCCTAAGAGAATTGGGCTGCCCCCTGTCCCCTCTCCTATTTGCCCTAGCAATTGAACCTCTAGTTGCACTCATCTGGGCCCACCCTGACATCTCAGGTATCCCAGTAGCAGGACAACAACATAAACTAAGCCGCTTTGCCGATGACATCTTACTCTACGTCTCCAAGCCACACATATCTCTCCCAAACCTAATGCCGCTCCTAGCCACCTTTAAGACCCTCTCGGGATTGTCCTTCAACCCCACTAAATCCAAAATACTTAATATTTCCTTACTGAACCATCTCATACCACAATAACAAGCGACGTTCCCCTTTAAGTGGGAAACCACCTCCCTCTCATATCTTGGAATACACCTTGCACCATCTTTTCCTTCTCTATACGCAGTAAACTATACAGCATTGATCACTAAATTATCTAATACGTTAAAAATATGGAATTAATATCCCCTCTCATGGCTGGGTAAAATAGCCGCAATAAAAATTACCCTTCTCCCTAAACTTTTATACCCCTTCCGAGTCCTTCCAGTCCCTATCCCATCCCATATCTTTTTTTTTTTTTTTATCTCATGATTGCTCCAGGGTGATCCATAGCTTAGAGGGGGAGTTGTGGCACCAATCAATTATCCGGGTCAGGTGTGCGGCTATTTGGTACAGGTGGACATCTGGTAGGGACATCCCCCCTTGATTTTTAGATCTCCTCAAGATGTCATAGCTTAGTCTGGCCGGTTTCTGAGACCATACAAATTCTGCAAAGATCGAGCGTGTTCTGCGGAAGAAGGCTGGGGGGATGTGGATCGGTAAGGCCTGGATAGGATACAGCAGGCGTGGGAGAATGGTCTGTTTGAGGATATTACAGCGACCCATCCAGGAGAACGTATTCTTGGTCCATAATTTTAGGTTTGCGCTGATGCGGGTCAGGAGTGGTGGGAAGTTCAAATCGTATGTTAGGGCCGGGTCTGAAGGGTGATATATGCCTAGGTATTTAATTGCAACGGGTGCCCATTTGAAGGGGAAGTTACGGAGAACTCTCTGGAGACGGGGTCCCGACAAGGAGATATGAAGGGCTTCTGATTTGGCGGAGTTAATTTTAAAGTTGGAGAGCGAACCATACAATTTAAATTCTCGGAGGAGTACTGGGGGTACCATCCCATATCTTGAGGGTGCTCCAAAATAAGATTTTCAAGTTCATATGGTCTAACAAGAAGTCTTGTATTTCCAGGTCAATCATGTATCAAAGTAGGTCTTCAGGTGGTCTGGGAGTCCCGAACCTCCAAAAATAAGGCTGCGCAAATTGCTACCATTTCAAAATATCACGCAAAGCAAGAGGCGCCACTGTGGGTCTCCCTTGAAGCAATGGATTGTGACCCCGTAGCCAACGATAAGCTCCTGTGGATACGAGCTAGTGATAGATCTTTTATCAACAATCCAATAACCCATCACTCCCTCAAGATATGGGACTCTGTAAAATACTGCAGTGGCCTCATCTCCCCACACCTTCCTCTAATGTCGATTCTTCAGAACCCTTCTTTCCTCTCGGGGCTCGAATCTCCTTCTTCCTTTAGAGTTTGTGCAACCACACAAATAACACTCATACATAAACTCACAAACAGCAATGAGATCATTCTCTTGCCTGTTCTGCAATCTAAAAATACAACTTGCCCCCAGTGAAATATTTAGATATCTCCAAATCAAACAGTTTATCCAATCGCAAATACAATTCCCATTAGCCACACCGCTGTTGACACCCTTTGAAAGAACCGGTAACCTAGACCCGCACACACCGGGTTTGATTTCACGACTGTACTCTACCTTAATCACCAGTGCAGACACATCCCAGCATGCATATATGGATCGCTGGCACACAGACCTCACCTTCGCGCTCGACGAAGACACCTGGTCACAAATATGGGAAAGCACCAAGTCATGCTCCAAAAACGCATTGACCCTAGAGGCCAACTACAAGGTGCTCCTCCGATGGTACAGAACGCCTGCTCAGTTGGCCCATTTTGCGCCAACCTATGATGGCCTCTGTACCAGGGGCTGCTGTGAAAGCGTTACATACTTCCATATGTGGTGGACGTGCCCGGTAGTTGCTGCATTCCGGAGTAAGGTTTATAAGATTATCTCTATACTCCTGAACAGACATATCTCTCCTACCCCCAAGAAGTTATTCTTAACGTTAGACCAACTGGCTCCACTGCTCTACAATTTAAATCAATGCTACAAGTACTATCAGCAGCTAAACGGACTAAACGTTCTATAATGAAAAGATCCCGGCCCGCCTACAAGATAGTATGGTAAAATTTGAATTACTCTGGAACCCATGGGTTACTCATTTCCTCCCCCGTCATTTGATCAATCATTACTAACCCTTTGATGGAAGATCCCTCCATACCCATTCACATCTAAGCCAGATCACACTTGATAAATCTGAAAATAGAGCTCTTCTTACCCCCACCCTTCCCGCCCCCTCTTCATTTACCGACTTCCCCTCTCTGTTTTTCTCATCCCTACTTACCTGTTGCTTACTCAGGTTTTTTTTAATTTTTATGCACTAATAGGTTTATCAGATAGGCACCTAGGGAAGTATCCCTGTTATGTTAGCCTAGTAAGTGGCCAACTACCTAGTTGACTGTTCCATGATTACAAGTTCTAACATGTGCTATATATGCCACTAACTTACATTACTGTACATTTCTGCACAAATGTTACATTCTTGTTTGAAACTGTCACAAAACCAATAAAATACTTTGAAAAGTAAATAGCAATCATCTGCTGTTTAAAATTGTACCAAGAACACGGCTGCAGCAGCAGCCGTGTTCGTGGTATAACCACTTCCAGTGGATGATGTGTATTTACGTGAACCCGCTGGAAGTGGTTAAAGTAGATTTAAACTTCAATGGCAATCACATTGCTATCATTACTAATGAACAAAACTGAACAAGATTTTGCAGCCTTCGCTACTCCTGGCCTTGATGGCTTGCCATGAGTGTTATGGCCATATTTTAAATAGGATTTATTATGCACATACAATTTTGCTAAAGCAAAGGGCCTGTTACTCCCCTTTATGAGTGAGGCACTTACAGACTTAACGATTGTCAATGGTTGATAATATCAATTGACTCAACTAATAGAACAATTTAATGCCATGATAGTACAATTGCTTGAACAGCCTTAATAACACAACAATCAGCCCTAACGGGCCATACCCAAACCACCTAGTTGAAACGGATGGTCCTAAGTACCTATTAAAACCCTATCTTCGCTCTGTTCTGATCACACGGAAGATAAACGAATGAACAGTAGTTGTCTAGTCTGATGGATAATATCAACCACACTGTAGGGGGTGCGACCTACAAATTAATTTATTTGTATGAATCAACTAAATTAATTATATCCATGTATTTATAAATCAACTAAAGCTCAGGATTCTGGTGGAGGTTGAAGGTGTTCCTCTTGAGCTGCTTCTTCTTTTTTATAACATGAGCTCTTTCTTTTAATCATGCATCTAATAAAAGTTATATTTTTTATATGAATTACCGTCTCGAGTGCCTAAAAAACCCCAACTTCCAAAAACCTCTTTGAGGCACTTACAGGTCTATTTCCCAAATCCTATAGAGATAACATACTGTGAATCCTATTAACCATTCTTTGATCAATACTGGCAACAAAATCCTGGCCAAAAACTTGGCCAGAAGGCTGAACTTCATTATACCATCATTGATGTCCTCTGGCAAGACCCAGAATTAGTAGGGATTAGTAGGGATCAAAGCATTGACATAGTGTCAGCCGACAAGGTGAGGTGCAGTGAGGTCATCAATACATCCATTTACCATATCAAGGTGACCACATTTGTCAGTGATGCCAACACGTATGAACCACTAAAGATGAACTACACTTGCTGTTACACAAAAAGGTGATAAGACTGTTAGAAAAGGTAAAAGCCATTAAAGAATCCTGTGTCATCATCTCTCTGTACGGACCCTGTCCCCACAACCAGCTAGGAAAACAAACTGGGGCTTATTAGAATTCTGCAAGATGGTAAAAACAAACACAGAGTCTAAAGACAAGGAACACTGTCCTTCAGTCCCAGCAATACACTGGTTACAGAAACATCCAAAAGTCCCAGCACAAAATGCACATTTTGGTCAACGTGGACATCTAGTTTGCAAAAGGCATGAAAGAGGCCATCTAGGTCAGACTGGAACATCCAAACCTGAACAGGGGTGGGGGAAGGGGGGGCTTTAACACCACCTGTCTTCCACATATAATGGAATAAATACATTTAACACCTCTACCCCAGCAATTTGGCACAAATTCACACTTTTAGCTATATCATTTGAGGAATTACCCCCTGTATTTGTATGCAGATATTTCTGACACCAAGGATGGGATCATGTAACTGGAACAGAGTGGTTCCATAACTTTCACACCTTTCATCCTGTCCTTGGACAATCAACATCTTTATATTCCTTAGGGATTTGATCAGGGTATCTGTGCTACCTTTTTGGATATAAATGCTGGAATATTTTGCTGACACTCATTGGAATGAAAGAAGTGGCTAGGAGAAGCTTCAAAGCACCTTCAACATTATGGTCCAGATGAATGTGATTAACTACTACTATCTATACCAAGAGCTAGATAAATGAGAACTTTCACAGACATATGCGTATGTGCACTTTGTCAACCCTTTGCTGCCATTAATACATAATTAAAGTGTATTTTTACAAAGATTTAGCATAGAAATTGCTGGTGGAAAGGGCTAACAAGCAAGCACTGGCAGTATGCACATTCTCTTTGCTTAGAATGTCTATATATATATACACATATGTAAGTTCCTAGAGTTCTACATTTATATGCATACATTTGGTATGAGTGTAGCATTGTGAATATTACTGATAGTCGTTAGATCTGTTTTTATTGTTTTATGTCTAATTAAAGGCTTTGCAAAGGCTCAACTTTTTCATTTTGGATAAAGTAAAGAACGTGTAGGCCCTCTGTTATGTTTTTATTGCTGTGTTCCCCCGGGCTGATTTACCCCTCTGTTTGTCCTGGTAGCCACTTTTAAAAAGACACAATATAATGGGAAACCCAACATTTTACAACTGTCACCAGAGTCAAACTTGTGGGCAAATGATCCAGTGGGACAGGAAGTATAGGGAGATATGGAATTATCCAGTGGCACACAAACAGAAAATAACCTGCAGAGGCTATTGCCCGCTATATGCTGAGAGTGCCGCAGCTTGGATGGATTCCGACTATATCTAGAGGCAGAGGTAGCTATGCCTGCTCCCTCCCCCATCTGCCCCTCCAGTCAGCACTGGAGGATTGGAGAGGGGAGGGGAGGAAGGGGGGGAATCCCTGTGGGGAGCAGTGATTGACAGTTACTGCTCTCTGCAGGGAAAGGATCGGGAAGTGAGCGAGCAGGGGTATATTTTTGCTCACTTCACAATAAATAGAGCCGACCTGTGACAGTTTCAATGTCATACATCGGCTATAACTATGGGGATGAGTGTAATTCACTCTCCTTATTGTTCTCCTTTAATGTAACTTACAAGTGGCCATACTTTTTATCCTATATAAATCTAAATATTTCTAGGTCAGTAAAAAAAGAAAGTACAAAAGAAAAAGGAGTTATCTATAAAGAAACAAATGCTTATTTTAATGTTTGACAAACACTTGATTTCCAATAGCAGGCGTAAATTACCACATCGGTGAGGTGCTGGAATAATCAGCCTATTTTTTCCTATTGTCTAATGTTTTTTAGTGAGGCGCATATATTATTTGTCTAAAGGGTTTGTAAATTATGCCTTTATAAGTATGTCTTCTTGTTAGAATATTGCTAAAGGGATGTTCACGTTGAGCTTATTTAACCTTCTTACCCCTGTACTTTCAGCGTCAAGGCACCTTTCCAACAAATAATCACACCTCCTCTCTGTGCTGCTTTACACTTCCCGTCTCGACACAAGGCAACAGCAGTGAGATTACAGCTCAACAGGAGTCCATGCCCTTTGTATAAAATATTCTGGGCATTCTGTATAATTAGTGAAAAACCAGGTCCACACTTTCTCAGAGAGTTGAGGAAAAGAAAGTAGTTATACCAGTCAGCTAAACAAGCTATTTCATGTGGAATTTATTCTATATAATAGCACATTCCGTTGCAAATGTAGATTAAAAATGTTACCACTAAAAATGTTGTTGATTTTTTTTTATATGTCTATAATTGTTTTCCCAACTTCCTTTTCTATGTGCAAAAACGCTCTGTCAGTGAGGCTACTGTCTTCAGTTTTTGAACTCATTAGCGTTTAAAACCCACTTGTATTGAATTGTATTTCAACTGTACTGTCCCCCTTTATTCTGTAAAGTGCTGTGCAAACTGTTTCTGCAAATACATTATTTATTACAATATTATTGTTATTTTCATATTATTAATAATAATAATAATAATTAGAGACAGGTTTTTTTTCACCAACAGTTTTCTATCTGACGTATCTTTATATCTGAAACTTGCTGTGATCACACTTCTCTTTAATCTTTTATCTGTCTCCAGTAATGCACAGTTTGTATGGTATAACTTCATATTAACTAAAACAATGCATTATGTTGTCTGTGAAGGTTCTCATTCATCCAGGTCATGTTATATCTGTAAAAAATAAATCAAGGCAACTGGACTTGCTGTATTTTTCTTGAAGATGTTTTTGCTGGTTATCCAAGATTGTGAAAGCTAGTTGAATAACCTGCAAAACGTCTTCAAGAAAAATGCATTAAGTTCAGTTGCCTTGATTTATTTTTTACAGATAATGCATTATTTTATTCATTGTCAGATTTATTAATTCACACTAAGACAGCACAGGTCATTGTTATATTACAGTATGTAAAAAAAGGCAACAGCATGGCGTAGGATTATGGGAGAGAAGTACACTGAGTGGCCAGATTATTATGACCACCCCATCAGTACTTCACTAGGCCACGAGATGACTCCACAAGATGACTTTGTTGGGCTGCCTTTTGACTCCATGAGATGTTGAAAGGTGATGCGAGGAATCTGACACTGCACTGTTGCCCTTCTGTTGTCTTGTAACAGTCTTGCCACTCTCCGTTCTGCACTAACATTGACTAGTCGCTGACGGCCACATTTCGCACGTTCAGACCCAGATTTTCTGCTGACAGTCCAGTCTTTAAACACTTTAACAACAGCTGCTCTTGAACATTTAACTAATTCTGCTGTTTTGCTGATACTCGCTCTATGGCTTGAGCGCCAACAATCATCCCGCGTTCAAAGGCTGTTAAATCACGTTGTTTACCCATATTTTCAGAAAAAAATCACTTCTACTGTTGTGGTAAACAACCTGCTTCCCTATTTATAATGGTCTGGCCCTCTAGCAACTTCAGTGCAAAATTATAGCTAATTACAGCTAATTTGCCTACAAACATCAGGTGGTCATAATTAGGGATGTCCCGATACCACTTTTTCAAGACCAAGTACAAGTACAAGTACTGTCCCTCCTGTACTTGCTGATACCAATTACTGATACTCAATGAAAGAAGAGAAGGTCCGTTCTGTGTGAAGGTAAGATGTACAGCTTCTCTCCTCCCCCGTGAGCACACTGAATGGACATTCTTTTCTTTCATTAAGAGTGAAAACTGCTGTGTAGGTCGGGTGACTGCATTACACATAAGGACATCTCACACTTTGTGATATATTACCAAGTTGAAAAAGAGGGGACGCCGAGGAGCAACAGCAGCTAAGGTACAGGGGGAGGGGGGATTTCACAGCCATAGTCTCTTCTCCCATCTCATGCTGGCTACAGCGGTCTGTGAAAGGGTCACAGAACTCTGCAGCCAGCACCAGCAGGGAGAAGAGACTGCCCACACATAACACTTACCGCCCGCCATGCTGTCACACCTCCGTCCGGAGAGGTCAGAGCGGAGAGGGAGCCTGCGTTTGGTGGAGAGGTATTCCGGGGGAGGGGCTATGCGGGTCAATGGCCGAAGCTAGTTAAAAAAAATTAAAGGGCCGGTATCTGATCTATGCATCTGGGTATTTTCAGGAGTACAAGTTCTCCTGAAAATGCCCTGTATCGGCCCGATACCGGTACTAGCATTGGTATCGGGACATCCCTAATCATAATAATCTGGCCACTCAGTGTATATACAATTGGAGCTTTCTTTTCACCCAACGTTTGATAGTGACATGTCTACTCTTAAAGTGTATTTTAACTTTTGCAGTCATATTTGAGAAAAGCCCTCTATATGTTTGTTATGTGTTCCTATTCACACAGCATACTGAAAAATAATTTGCTACCTTTCAGATGCTTTGTTGCAGCAGGCAACATGGCTGATTCCAGGTCTTTCTCAGCACCCTCACAGTGATCTGTCCTTATGGAAAGACTTAGGAATGAAATTTGAGGATTGTGTTTCTCTCGTTAACTTCATTAACATACACTGGGGAAGCCCCTCACCTCTCACAAAACCTCTCAACATTACAATAAGGAAAAGCAAGTTGAAATTCTACCTCTTAAGAAGCTAAGCTACACTAATCCAAGTAAAAGCAATTTAACCTGCAAGAAAATGTTTTTTGTTTTCTTTTTTTTTAGCTTATGCTGTGTGAATGGGAACATGTAACACACATAAAATAGGTGTTATCCCAATTTGGCTGTGGAAGTGGAAATACACTTTAAGCTAGCTATATATAGATATTTTGATTTTCTCTTGAAATCACTTGATTCCACCATCCACACTAAACAGCATGGATAAATGAATCTCCACTGATGGCTATTTTATTCAGAAAGCTGTGGCACCCATTAATGTCAGAATACCAGAACAGTGGCTGCATATGATAAGATGCAGTCTTTGTTTGGGCTGAGAATTTCCATCCGGCATCAGTGTTTTTTTTAAATTTAACCCAATTCCTGCTGAAATCTGAGTTGTGTAAGACTAGCTTTAGCCTAGGGTTACAATGGGAATTAAATTGCTTTCCTGCTGAGAGATTTAACAAGCATTTAAAGAGTATATCAAAGCTTATGCAATACTTTTTGTATTGGCTTAAAAAGTTTAAGTAATTTCAAAGGCAATTTTTTATTGTTTTAAATCTGAAAATGTAAAGTAATACCTGGTGATCCTACCATTTAGTTATTGTTCAGGCACTAGTTGTATTAGGGTATTAACATTCTGTCCTGTGTCCTATTTGCTCTCTTGAGTTGTCACCCTGACAGGTGCTCTGCCAGTGGAGCCTCCAAGAAACCACAAAGCACATTGTTCCACTGTTCTCCCCATCAAGAACTCATTCTGCTTCTGACTCCCAGTTGTGATCCATCATGGTCATCCTGGCACATGAGCTTCTGATAGAGACTACAAGTTGCTTTTTCAAAACACATAATGCAGGCATGGTTTACTTTTGTCTTCATTGGGAAACCCACCCTGAAAAATCTCATGCAGCAATCATTGAAGTGTATGCATGACAGAAAATGGCAGCAAAGAGACTGCATAGGATCTATTGCGCTGAGTGTCAACAAAGAATGAAAACCTAGAATACACTATTTTATTAAAATGGCAATTAGTTATTATACATAGTTCTTTAGAAAGCTAAATATCACACACAGTTTGAGTTTACATATACTTAAGGGCTCATGGTATATATTGGTGAGATGTGGGGTCAAAAAGTACTACATGCACTTTTTTAGTGCATTTGAATGCATTAAGCACTCCATTCAAATTAATGGGCTGCCTTAACACAAGGTATGTTAACTCTTGGCATTACACATGTCAATGCACATGCATTAAAGCACTGCAAGAATGTGAATGGGTGTTTAAACCTTGAGTTGCATATAGGAATCATCACATATAAGATAATTTACATGCCAGGGACCCATTTTTTTTATTATTGTGCATCCTTGAGGTCAATCACCTTATTCCCCAGTACAAATCTATTAAATCTATAAACCTTTAGTTCTATATTCAATGTCAATGTTTTTGTAGTTAAAAACAAATAGAATGAGGAAAGTAATGAATTCCCTTTAGTTCTTGAGTTGCCTGCCTACCAGCATGCAGAAAACGAACAAGTTATGAGAAGAACTCAGTTATAGCAAATGAAAACATGAAAAAAAATTGTACCTAGCAGTATAAGGAACCTTTATCTTTTAATTATCAACAGACTTATCAGGAAATTAGATAGATCTGAGAGAAATAAAAATTCTCATTGAGTAAACCTGTTTCTATTTCTTGTACAATAATGTAGCTTAAAAAGGACATTAAAGGGCAAACGCTACAGAGACACAGGCAGAAGTTTTAAAGTAGCAAGCCATATATATTGCTTAATCTGTACACAACCAAAACACAATTACAGTAAGAAACAGGGACAGTTGGAGCAAATGCTAATGCTAGGTTATAATGGTCTGCACAAAACAATTTTCTAATCTAAATATACACAGGTACAGAATGTTATTACAAGATTTTCTCTTCATTTAAGAAACTAATAAGATAGGTACTTTCATTTGCTTTGTTTATTTGTCTATTTGTTTTTGCACAGCAGGATTGCCTCATTTGTTTGTGGGATATAATTTCCAAAAGAGTCCTTGAGAGCAGTCAGCTGCAAAGTACAATATGCAAATGTACTGAAAGAATTTTGCTAGGTCAAGAAGGATTTAAATATATGGATACATCTGTACTACTCTCATAGACCAACTATTCTTCTACTTTCTTTTCCAAAAATATTTACATTCATTAACAACATAAAGTTTCTCTTTCAAAAATATTTACTTAAAAGTTGCTTTCAAAAAAATGTAGTGCTTTTAAAAATTAATTCTTGAAGTGAACCTGTTATGAGAGGTTTAACAGACTGCCATTGTTAACCTCCTTCTATAAATGCTGATCACCAGGATGTTATGCTGTGCTTCTGTCTTCATTACCTTCACTGACATGCTGAGTAACCATGCAGATCAGAAAGTTGGAGAACAGATATACTCTGCATTGCTTTTAGTTGCTGCTCGGTCTTATATACCCTATTAGCATCAACTTGGGTTCTGAATTCGATGTAAAATGGTTAACCCTGAGCAACTCTTGGGGTAGCCATTTTTACTGAAACCTCCAAGCCGAAGTAATGCTCAAGTTTAACACAAAGGAGGCCCCATTTCAGGATGGCAAAGTGAAGGAAGGATCAGTGAACATCAATTCCCCAATCCACCTTCCATTTGTGAACTTGAAAGTGGTCTATTCTGAGCTCTTCCTGGTTCATGGCTATCCGATTCTGGCTGGTGGTGGCCAGGAATGCAAACAAATTGTATATTGTCAGTACTTAATTTGCTTGTAAGCAGTGCAAGATAGACATTAGAGGTGTAATACACCCCAAATGTGTCCATAAAAAGTACTTGCCACATAAAATATCCTATCACATAGGGGCCTGCCATCTCACTTATGATAGTAATAAAGTGAATTAAAAAATAAAGAATAAATAGCACCCAAAAAAATATAAAAAAATTAAGTGCCTAAAAATAAAGTGCCTCAACTCCTTTTTAACCTTTTCGCTGAGCTTTTGGCTTTGTAGTAGAAGTGTCTGGGGTGGCAGCTACACTGCTGGAAAGGCACTTACTGAGATCTTTAGGGCTCAGACTTGTCAAACTCTGGCTTCTCTGGCTGGACTTGTTAGTGATTCAGTTATATTTACACAAAAGAAAAACATTTTTAAAATTACCTACATGCACATACGAATGTATAGGTGCATGTGACGTGCACATATGTATGAAAATGACAATTGTGTCCCACATATCAGGTGCTACCACTCACACCGAAGTGAGAATGATAACTTTGGGCTCATCATTCACTAAAGTAGGGTATACAGGTGTTATTTTTTTACATTCAACCTGCAGGGTGAATGAAAAAATACAGCAAATTCTTTCATCAACGCTTAAAAGCGTTAATTGATGAATCCCCCACTGTTTGCATTGTGTTCAGAATACTTTGTCAGAATTATCAAGCAGAGCTGGCAGCTGACAGCAGCACCCACTATGCGAATGTTAATACCCTAATACAACTAGTGCCTGAACAATAACTAAATGGTAGGATCACCAGGTATTACTTTACATTTTCAGATTTAAAACAATAAAAAATTGCCTTTGAAATTACTTAAACTTTTTAAGCCAATACAAAAAGTATTGCATAAGCTTTGATATACTCTTTAAATGCTTGTTAAATCTCTCAGCAGGTGGTTCATCAGGAACTGGCCGAAATTTGTACCTTGTATACCCTACTTACATTTATGACCTGTAAAGGCTTTTAAAGTGTCACCTATGGGCATTTTTTGGTAACACAGTTTTGCTGTTGCTTACAAAATGAATTTGAGTTTATTTTTTACTGAAAATAGAGGTTTGATAAACAAATAATTTCTAGCATCGATCGTCTCACCAGCGGTCTTTCCCACTATGTGGACTATTTCTCCAGCCCATTGCGACCACTTTACCCTCCTACCTCGGGACACCTCATTGAAATACTGCGCCATTACCCATGGGAACCCACCTACCACTGGGTTTCACTCGATTTTTGTTCTTTATACACCTCCATCCCCCACGAAGTAGGTTTACAAGCATTACAACACTATCTGTCCCAACAAACCGAACTGCACCATAAACAAGCACAATTCATCACACATTACACCAGGTTCACCCTCGAACACAACTATTTCACTTTTCTAGAAGATTTCTACCTACAGATCCAGGGCACAGCCATGGGGGCAAACTATGCCCCTAGCTATGCCAACCTCACCATGGGCTTTTGGGAAGAGCTCCATATCTGGTGTAACAACCCCTTTGCCCGTCACCTCATTTTCTATGGTCGGTACATAGATTAAATTATCATCATATTGGATCATATGATATGGGACAGACATCATTCCCAACTTTGTGACACACTGCAACTCCAACCCCTTCAGTTTCATTTATATCTCTGACAAACACGAACTGATCTTTTTACATCTTGAACTCACTCACCATAAAGGAGCCATTATCACCAAAACACATTTCAAGCCCACGTTAGGCAATTCTTATCTTCATTTTAAAAGTTGTCACCACCCCCTCTGGAAGAAAAACATCCCAAAATGACAATTTTGTAGAATCAATAAAAATTGCACCAGCAAAGAGGACTACATCCTACAAAGTCACCTCCTGGAAGAGATGTTCCTAGAAAAAGGCTACCCAAAAAAAAGGCCCGTGAATCATTCCTCCCCATCACTTGCACACCACCCCCAAAGAACCCTGATCATCAACCACACTAAAACCAGGTACGTTTAATCACACCGTTCAACAATAAATACAGGGCCATTGAAGCAATCCTCAGGAAAAATTGGCATCTTTTACTTTGCGACCCGACCCTGGGCCCAATACTTTCACCCAAACCCGCCGTAATTTTCAAAAAGCACGTAGCATCAAAAACATAGTGGCCCCAAGTAAAATAACCAACACCAAACCCACACCCAAGACCACATTCTTCTTCAACAATAAGATTGGGGTACATAAATGCAAAAAATGGCATTCCCTGACCGGTCAATTTATTTCCCATGGCCAATCCTCCTTCCACGACAGTTCTGGAAACAGCTTTACCATTTCAAAATTTCTCACATGCTCCCATGACTATGTCGTATATTGCCTCCAATGCCCCTGCAACCTCTTATACATTGGCCGTACCATTCGCCCTCTTCGGAAACGCATTGGAGAACACAGAAGGTTTATTGAAGAGGGTTGCGTCGAACACAGCGTTCCACGCCATTTTCTCCTTAAACATCAAAAAAACACTGCACATCAGTCTTTGCGATTGAACAAATCTATAACAAAC
Organism: Nanorana parkeri; assembly: GCF_000935625.1. Lineage (NCBI taxonomy): Eukaryota > Metazoa > Chordata > Amphibia > Anura > Dicroglossidae > Nanorana > Nanorana parkeri. The sequence goes on along the minus strand of NW_017306871.1, from coordinate 216,709 downwards.
TATCCCTTTCCGACAGAGACGAGCTCCTGTGCAAACAAGAAAACTTTTGGATTTTTAAATTAAACACACTGTCCCCACATGGATTAAATGAAGAATTAGAAATAAGCACCATATGTGACCGATTGATGGACTAGCAGGTTTGTGATGTTTGGCCCTTTACGATCATTATAAGTTACGATACTGTTTGGTTTGACATTGTTTGAGATGCTCTCAATTTGGTGTATGATGACATCAGCTGTCAGGTTGCCTTTTGACATGCCTGGATTTGTGGCCATGTGGCCCATATACTATATGTACATCCTCTGTTACCCACCTCTTTGTTCATAAATAAAGAATTAAAAAAAAGAAATAAGCACCATTATCTAAAATAAACAACATCATCTTAAAAACTTTTTTCCACACTCCTTCCTCCTGCTCCCATCAATGCACTGTGCCTTTTCTACACACAGTAGCAATTTCCATTCGTTTTTCTCCCTTCAGTTCCTCAATCATCATTCTGAACACTTCTCCACAATCACTCGCCTGTCAATACACGGCCCCGCCCACACATCAGCATTTAAAATCCCCCTGATTTCCCGCCAGTATTGTCCCCTTTCTTAACGTCTTGACAAAGAAGAAACGACATATCTTCAAAACGCGTTGCCGCTCCTGCACGAGGCACCCACGCTGGACCCTCTTTCCTGTCCACCAGTAGCGTGACCTGAGTGACATTCAGTTAGCCCCTGTTCTTCCCACACACTCCATGCCCACAGTACCATCCTCTCCCACCGCCATCTCGAGCTGCACCAGAGGTAGCCACCCCCAACCTCAGTCAAGGTACCCACCACAACTGCAGCCTCAGTCACCCCCAATCTCAGTCAAGGTACCCACCACAACTGCAGCAATCCTTTTGGGGACATCAGGAATTTCTGCACACATCGCATAGGCACGAAAACAGCAAAGACCTGAGGACCATCACCTACATCCACCGCCGATGACAGCACATCACCCATTACCCTGTGGTGAGTTACTACATTTCTACTATATTGCTTCATGCAAATTCCTAATTTTTGTATGCCATTTTGCTTCACCAACGCCATCCGGACGATCTGACATCAGCAACATTTGACCCACCCATCAACCATCCAGATCGACTATCCACATGAGAGGTCCAACTCCTACACCAACATTCCCGTCGATGACTGCATGCAACCACTTTCCTTGCGGTGAGTGGTCATGTACACACAATTTTTATGCCCATTGTCACATATCTCACACGGCCCCATCTCCTTGTTTTTGTTTCATGTTTTTGTTCTGTGTCTCTGGTTTTGCCCTCTAACCTGAGCTCAATGGCTGCCCTCCCCAACTCCCACCTCTCCCAATCCTGCCTCACCATCATCCACTGTTCACCTAAGCGGTCCTAGACCCCAGCATACCATCTCCCCCCACCCAGCCAGTTCCCCACCTGCTAGACCTTTGTTCACCTGAGGTTTGATAAACAGTAGCACACACATGATGTGGCATTAAAACATTGCAACTGCCACCATTTAATTCTACAGGGTTTCTGCTTTCAGAAAATATATTTCCTTTTATATTTCTTTTAAATCTTAAGCTCTCACGGGCAGCGCACTCCATACCATCTTGTCTTGATTTGTATTGTAACTGTAATGTCCTCCTTATATTGTAAAGTGCTGTGCAAACTGTTGGCACTATATAAATCCTGTATAATAATTTCCTGGTACTCATCAAGACAGCATACTATGGATCAGCTCCAACCCAGTAGTATGCTGGTATAAGGAATAATCAGGAATGGAAAATAGTATTTGACAAAAACATTTCTGTATTCCTGATACTTCTCATGACAGTATATAACAGTTGGGGGAGCTGACCCACAGTATACTGTCTTGAGGAGTAACCAGGAAAGGAAAATTACAGTAAGTATCTGAAAAAACATTTTCCATAATTTTTTTGGGTTTGAGGCAATCTTAATGCCTGAAATGTGCATTTGTATGTGCGTGAAAAAAGCTTTGACAGGGAAGAGGTTAAATGCTTATTTTAAATGCAAAGTTTTTATGTGAGACAAAGCTAAGGAGGTCAAGTAAGCCACGTCTTGACATCAGTTTACTAAAAGCACTTGTTTTGTTGCAAGGGTTACATTTTTGCTGACTAAATAGAGCTACATTTGTTAAATAGTTATTGTGCAACTTAGTTAAGCAGAGTATCCAAAAATATTGTTTGAATATCGTTGCTGAACTCTCCTTGCATATTTACTAACGTTTGTGTCTTTTTACCTCTGGTCCAAGCTTGTTTTGGGAAATGGAGCATGGGACATTAAAAATACAATCTATGTTATTAATTGCAATATTGTTCTGACTATGTTTTTTTATAGTGGATGTGAAACTAATGAGAATTTTGTGATTATTTTGATTGGTTAACACTGGGACTCTCCCATGATTGAGAAAGGTATAACTATTTAGCTTGCTATAGGAACTGAGTGCTGAACACTGTACTTCTAGAGAATACATTGCAAGATATCAGCCTTTTCCCATCCTGACTAACTACCACAAGATTTGTGGACTCTCTCTGGGGAAAACCAATGTTGTATAATTAGGCTGCTGCTATGGACAACCTTTAATGCATCTGAATAAAGATGAGTATTACTTTTGACTAAGTAGAACCTGGTTTGTGTGTTTCCTTTAACCCATCCTGACACTTGCGGTTCAGCTAAACCTCAATGTATTACACGTGATAAGTATGATTTTTTTGTAGTATGTAATGAAAAGAGTATTGTAAGCCAATGAGAAAATATACGCACTGCAAATATATCTGAGACATACTTCATGCATTGCATATGTGATAATTACTATACTACAGTATGTGATGCATGTGATGATTACTATACTATAGTAATCATCATTGAACATTGTGTAGCCTCAGCAACTCATAGCTAACAAATGTTTAGCATCTTTTTACTTTCTAGTTGACCAATTCATTATTTGAAGCACATCATTCTTTATCTAGAATGCTTACATCTAGTCATTTTTTTTTTCAGGGTCGGCAGGGTTATTTTTATTTTTTTCAACAATATATCTTTATTGAATTTTGTAGTAGCCAATGTGCAGATACAATGACACGTAGTAATATTACATGTACAGCTATAACATGTGTTTTTAACAAAACAGGTCAAGAGTATAAAGAATTACAAGGTATGAAACACAAGGCTGGCGTTCTATATGATCTGCAGAAATGCAACTATAATAAACATCATAAAGAGGGGGGAGGAAGGTAAGGGTAAAGGAGGGGAGGGTTGGGATTATATTTGTGCATCAGTTAAAGAGGCAGTATGAATGTGAAACCAAACAATCACACTCAATTAGGTCACAGTGTACAAAAGGGCTTGAGGAGCCATTTTTCACAGTACCGACAACACGTAGAATATCTATGATTTATATAGGAGAATGTACATTCAGAAGAGCACTGGAGATTGGTTAGACCGACAACTTCCGAGACATTTGGAGGGGAAGAACTGCGCCACTTACGTGCAATTAATAGGACAGCAGCATAAAGTATGTGTGAAATGATTGTTCTAGAGGAAATAGGGAAGGTATCCAGATCGATGTGTAGAAGTGCCAGAGTAATAGATGGTGTGACCGGAGTGGTTGTGGACTGTGAAATAAGATATAAACCTGATTCCAATAGGATCGGAGTAATTTGCAGTGCCAAAAAACGTGAGCTAAAGAACCCACCTCTCCACACATTGTCCACCATAGCGGGGAATTTTGAATTCAAAATGTTGATAATTTGTAGGGTGTAAGATACCATCTGTTCACTATTTTGTAATAAAGTTCCCAGTGGTTAGCACATAAAGATGTCTTGTAGGATACCTGGAAGGCTTTCTGCCATTGAGATGTGGAGATGGTAGTACTCAATTCACATTCCCATTTTATCATCTGAGGAGACTTGGAAAATAAGTTATTATCCCCTAAATAAGCATAGAATAACGCAATGCCCCCTAGAGACCGTTGAGGACTACCCAGAAATTTGTATAGTTTTCGGTCAATTGGAACAATAGATGGAATGTGCTGCTTACGGAGTAGATGTGTAATTTGAAAGTAACAATGGTATTCGGTCATAGGGAGTTTATATTGATCAGTTAGATGTTTCATAGATTGTGAGCATATAGGTCAGCTAGATGGTTAATGCCCAGTCTCATCCAGATCTTCAGATTGATGTGGGGGATAATGCGGTGGAGAATTGTGATAGGAGTTGAGAGGTTTTGGGCAGATGTAGTAGACATAGATGTAAGTGGAAGAGCTCTCCAAACTGTAAGAGACTCTCTAATGGAATGGTATGGGGGTTCCTGCATTGCAGTGTGGAATTTGTGAGACAGTAAGATATCAATGGAGCATTCCGCCCGTAAAAAGGTAAGTTCCATTTGGGCCCAGAGCTTATTTGGGGAACGTTTACACCAGTGTTGAATTTGGTCTAAGAGGGCTGCTTTATGGTAATGGAGCAGGTTAGGGCATGCCAATCCCCCAGCCATTTTGTTTTTGTTAAGGAGAGTAGCTGCACATCTTGGAGACTTCCCACGCCAAATAAAAAGGAGAAGTTGGTGGTGAAGGGTCTTGAAGAAGGAAGTGGGTGGTATTAAGGGCACGGTCCAAAAAACATATAATACTTTGGGCATTTTGAATGCTGCAATCCTGCCTGATGGAGAGAGATACAGGTTATTAAGTTTATGAAGTTCTACAGGGAGCTGTTGAAGGAGAGGTTTGTAATTAAGCGTAAAACAATTGGACAACCTTTTGGGAATTTGGATACCTAAGTATGGAATCAAGGTTGACATCCAGGAGAATTGAAACTGGGATGCAAGTCGGGTTTTAAGAGGCGGGGGAATATGAAAGTCTAGGATTTGTGATTTAGTAGTGTTGAGTTTATAGTAAGATAAAAGAGAATATGTAGCTGGTAGTGCCCTATGGGGAGATGTGAGGATAAGTATGACATCATCAGCAAAGAGGCCAATTTTGTGATTGATGGGGCCTATCGAGATCCCTGAGATATCAGGGTCTGTACGAATAAGATGAGCTAGATGTTCCATCAATGATACGAATATAATTGGAGAAAGTGGGCAACCCTGTCTCGTACCATTTGTGAGAGAAAATGGGTCAGATAGATGTCCTGAGGAAAGGACCCTAGCGCTAGGTGATGAGTAAAGGGAGAGGATTGCTGTACGAATATCACCCAGAAATCAAAATTTCTGAAGGACTGCACTCAGATAACCCCAATGGATCCGATCAAACGCTTTTTCAGCGTCCAGAGATAGAAGTAAAGAAGGAGTGTGGTGAATTTCTATACGTCGAACAATATTTATAAGTCTCCTTGTCCCATCTGGCGCTTGTCTGTCATGAACAAATCCGACCTGATCAGGATGAACCAGAAGGGGGAGAATACGAAGTAATCTCATGGATATAGCTTTGGCATAGATTTTTATATCAGAATTTAATAGTGAGATGGGTCTGTGGTTGCTGGGAAGGGAAGAATCCTTCTGTGGTTTAGGTATAGTGATTATTATACTTTGTAGCATTTCGGTAGGAAAGGACCCCGTATTCATCGCCTTATTAAAAACATTAGTAAGATGGGGTGTGAGTATGGGTTTGGAGCATTTGTAGTACTCGTTTGGAAATCCATCAGCTCCCGGAGATTTATGAAGCGGAAGAGAGTCTATAACGGTATTAATTTCTGAGGTAGTGAATGGACATGAGAGTTGATCTAAATGTTGCGGAGACAAGATAGGGAGATTGAGAGGTTCAAGGACAGCATGGATAGTGTCTGTCGTGGGTTGTGGGGTGGTAGGGTCTGCATGCAAGTTATACAAATTCTCATAAAATGATTTGAAGATATTGGCCATTTTAATAGGATTGAATTCCTTACGGCCTGATGCAGGGTCTATAAGGTAGGGGAGAGTGGAGCAGGTGGTAGTATTTTTCAATTTTTTCGCTAAATAAGAGTTACTCTTATTGTGGAGTGCATAGGACGTGGCTCTTATTTTTTTGAGGGTACGTTCATGCTCATCCAACAGAAGGACGCGTAGTTTTTGTCTGGTCTCAAGGAGTTCAGTCGCTATCACATGGGATGGGGATTTTTTATTAAGGTCTTCTAAGCGTCCAATAGACCCTAGGAGATCATTAATTTGACAAGATCGAAGTTTTTTATAGCGTGCCCCAATTTTAATACAAATCCCCCTGACATAGGTACACTCTTTGAAATGCACACAAAGCCTATCAGTTTCAACAGAGTCGTTAAGGTCAAAATATAGTTTTTGAGCTTCCGAGATTTGATTGGCAATAGCAGGTTTAGCCAAAAGAAACGTATTAAGTCGCCACAGTCTAGGGGTGGATGAAGGTCGGTGATCATTGACACTAATAGAGATAGGGGCATGATCGGACCATGTTATCAAGCCTATATCAGAAGAGGTGAGCATAGTTAAAGAGGAGATATCGGTAAAAAACATATCTATGCAGGAGTATGAACAGTGGACGTGAGAATAAAATGTATAATCACGTTCACTGCCGTGATGACATCTCCAAATATCGAGAAGGTCTCGTTTAAAAAGGAAGTCACCAACAGTAGCATGGGAAGACTTACTTCGGGAGGAAGAATCCAAGGCTGAATCATGTACTGCATTGAAGTCGCCCCCTAGGAGAAATGCACACGAGCCAGGACATCTCTGGGGACAGCATCTGGCAGGAATGAGGGCTTGACAATTCTATGTATTCTGTCTATAGTGAGATCCACCACCGTGGCATCCGGGAGTAACTCTTTGAGGAGTTGAGTGGTATATTTGAGGAGTTGTTGTTGTGAAACGCTTTCAGGAATGCCCCTAAGTTTAATATTATTGCATCTTGACCTATCTTCCAGCTCAGCGCATTTCATTTTTAGCCATTGTATATCAGATGTGTGATACTCATAGTGATCGATCAGAGAATTGTGTCCTTGAGAGAGGTCTTCTAGTCTGCCTTCAACATGAGACACCCAGTCAGATAAGTGCTGCACAGAGATAGACAGCTTATCAAACATGGCTGACATATCCTGTTGCAGTGAAGAACGGAGAGAGAGGAGCATATATTTCAGATCAGCAGAGGAGGCAGGGAGTGTATTGGATGGTAAGATTCCAGTGTGACACTCGAAACCTGAGGCTGCGGTGTGTCTGAAGGGATATGTGTTATATCATTGTCAAACTGCTTTGCTCTCTTACTCTAGGCTGGGCTGCGTGTGGTTGGGGAGTCTGGAGGAGATAACTGACTCTGCTGCATAAGAGCCTCTGAGGGAGCCAGGGAGGAGCATTGATACATGGCTCTTTTAGAGAGCAAGACCGTGAGGGAGAAGGGCGGACGGTGCCAGCGCCATCTTGTCTTCTGCCTGTCAGCGCCGCTGGAAAGAAGTTTGTGAGCTTCTGTGGCTTTTGGAGACCCTTGCTCCTTTTCCTCATGTCGCCAATTTGTCTACAGAAGGGAGATGTAGAATTTGAAGAAGTTATGGCACCAGGACGGGCTGTAAATCGTTGCTATCAGGGCAGGAATGCACGGGGCTCGTTTACAATGCGGCCATTTCGATCCGCGGCCGGACACGCCCCCCCACTTCTAGTCATTTTTAAAAGATTACAAAAAATTATACATGCATTATACAAATTGTAGTACAATATAATGTAGTGTTAACCCATATTGCCATGTGCAGAGAGTAAAAAATTATTAGCAGATAAAAGGAAACAAGTGCAGGGCCGTCTTTAACGCAGGGCAAAGGAGGCAGTTGCCCGGGGCCCAGTCATGGTTGTGGGGCCCAAAGCAGCTGCCCCTTGAGCCCGCAGAAACTTGCTGATCGGATTGCACAGTAAAATACGTTATGGCAGCAGCCGCATACGGCAATGGCATAATGTATTTTCCTATGCGATCTGCACCATCGCACGGCATACTACAGGTGTAGCTCCTCCCACGTAGCGTGACATTTAAGTGTCACACGGGCTTCACTGGATAACGTGAGGCAGTGCGTACGGGTGCCTCACACACGACCAGGGGAGTCAGACATCCGGAAAGAAAGACTGAGACTGACTGGCACGAGGAGTCGAGGACTGTTCTGGGATTGATTGAGGCAGGTAGGAGCTGGCCAAAGTGTATGCTTAAGTTACTCTCACAACCTGCAGTTCTCAACCTGGGGGTCGATTGACGATTTGGCAGGGGTCGCCTAGCATCTCCCGGCCACCCAGGAGAGAAGCGCTTTCTCTGCTCTTTTTTTTTTCTGACATTGGGCCCGCCGTCAGTCAGAAAAAAAACAAAAATTCTCCCAGAAAGGTTTAGTCGGCTCGATGGAGCAGATTAAACCTTTCTCTGCTCTGTTTTTTTTTTTTTTTCTGACATTGGGCCCGCCGTCAGTCAGAAAAAAAACAAAAATTCTCCCAGAAAGGTTTAGTCGGCTCGATGGAGCAGATTAAACCTTTCTCTGCTCTGTTTTTTTTTTTTTTTCTGACATTGGGCCCGCCGTCAGTCAGAAAAAAAACACCATAGGAATGCATAGCTAGATTCCTATTGGTTATTTCACGTTGCAATAGCCAATAGGAATCTAGCTATGCATTCCTATGGTGTTTTTTTTCTGACTGACTGCGGGCTGATGTCAGAAAAAAAAAGTGACAGGGTTAATAGTAAACCTCCATGTGCACAGTGAGAGGGGATAGCAGTCTTCCCCTCTCACCTGTCACAGGAGTTCCAGCACAGTACTGTGCTAGGACTCCTGTAATGGAGGTGACAGCGTCAATAAAGAGAACCTGTCACCTCCAATTGCTATCACACAGGGGCTTGTTAGCTCTGTGTGATAGCAATAAAGTTAAGTGGAAAAAAATAGATAAAAAATTATTAAAGAAATAAAAATTAAATAAATAAAAAAATTAAAAGGTGATTAAAAAGTAAGAAATAATAAGAAACAAATTATTTAAAAATAAGAAAATTATAAAAAATAAACAATAATAAGATAAAACAATTATTAAAAATAAACAAGTAAACAATAAGATAAATACAAATTTTAAAAAGTGATTTCTGCTGTGCCAGGTGAGAGTCCTCCTCAGCCCTCTCCTAGCGCAGCAGTGTCACTTCTCCCGCCACCCCGCCAGATATCGCTGCAGCAGCCGCGTCATCCCTAAATTTTACCATTGGGGGTCACCACAACTTGGCAAATGTTACCAAGGGGTCCTGGCCCTAGAAAGGTTGAGAACCACTGCTCTATTTAATAGAAGTATATAGGGCTGCAGCTTATTTTCATAATCGATTAGTTAGCTGATTTTTAGGTTCGATTAATCGGATAAAAAAAAGTCTGCAGTGATGGACTATTAGTTTGTATTGAGATTGTAGTCCATCACGGGAGCAAGCTTGGCGCGGTGGAAGTAAAAAAAAAGTGTGGTGTGCAATATAGTACATTATACATTCTCGCAATGCAAAATACCAGCAGCTATAGAGGAATACAGCGAATCGCAGCAATAGTACATTATACTATAATGTACGATTGCTGGGATTTGTAGTCCTCTGTAGCTGCTGGTATTCTGCATTGTGCTGTATATAATTTATTATTGCTGGGATTTGTAGTCCTCTATAGCTGGTGCCATTCTGCATTGCGCTGTATAATGATTATACAGCGCAATAATATGCAGCTCTCATAACCTTAAAACATGTATTGGTGATTATCATATATAAGTGATCAAACCAAATCCATAATTGATGTGAATTTGGTTTGATCACTTATATATATACTAATCACTAATACAGATTTGATATTTAACATTAAAAAGGTATCTCGAGTGACTTACCTTGAATGACGGTGGGCCCTTGATTGTCGGCGGCCAGCGGCGAGTGAGGGAGCTTGCGGCAAGTGAGGGAGCTCACGGCAAGGAGGAGAGCAGCGGCGTGCGCGGCTTCAGCGTCCTGTGCGGTGGGCGTGGCTTATGCGGCCTGTGCGGTGGGCACGGCGGGCGCAGCGTGTGACGTGTGGCTCAGGCCGCGTGTGGAGCCCCGAACAGGCTAATCAATCGATAGCCGGCGAATCAACGATACGTTTTCAATCGTTGATTTTAATCGACTAAACCGATTAACTGTTGCAGCTCTAGAAGTATATGAGGAGTGAGACTAAGAGGCTACAGTTGGCAAGTACCTACTGTTACAGATCAAGGACTTGTTTCTGAACCAGTTCTTTATGTTTACATTATTAATGATTTTGATTTGGGGGGGGGGGGGGGCTAAGAAAATGTTTGCCCAGGGTTCGATCAGTATTAAAGACGGGCCTGAACAAGTGTGATATTTATTAGACAAACTTGAAGATCAATTATCTTTCATTTATCCATAGAGCAATCTATAGAAGCTTAGGAATTCCAGGGGCTGATTATGGTGCCGGAATGATTTAGGACACAAGTGGTTAAATAGAGCAGTATTTTGTAATAAACATAATGCTAAAAAGGCAGTATGAGATATACATGTTGTGCTCATTTTTAACATTTATTCTAGTTCTGTGTCCCTGCATGATGCTTGCTTGTTAATATAACAGTACTATCCAAGTACAGAATAGGATATGACAGACAAAGGGATGTAGAGATTAAATTTGAACTACAGTTAAAAAAACGCATATAAATGCATCTTGGTAATCATTATTATATCAAAAAATGTATTTGTTTTAATTGCGGGCAATGTAACCTGAATTACACCTCTTATCAACATCATGCAGCCCCAGTTTAGCAATGCTGAAGTATTTGGCCTGGTTCACACCTGGGCGTTTTACAGCGCGTAGGAACGCGTTGCAAAACACACTACACCCAAAGAAGTACAGGAGCTTCTTTGGGGCATTTTGGCGTGCGTTTCCATTGGTATTCCGGAGTGTGGATCGGGGTTAACAAAGCGGTAACCCCGAGCCACACTCGGGAATGCTGCAAACAAGTCTTACCTTGTCCGCGATCCCCACTGTGCCTTCGGCGGCTGACGACTTCCGGGTTCCGTCCCTTGGGAGCAGCCTCGTCGCAGGGGGGCGGAGCCAGTGAGATGAGTTTAAATGTGAAACTAAACATTTTTTTTTAAATAGAGAAAATAAAGGGGAAAAAATCATACCGCCAGTGAAACACGCGTTTCACTGAACGAAAAACGTGAAAAAACTTGAAAAAAACTAGCTGAAAAACGAGCATAAAAAAAACGCTCAGGTGTGAACCCAGCCTTAGAGGAACAAGCAGAAGAAGAAGCAAATCAGTTCATCTGCTGAGAAGAAACATGCGGAAAGCAAGAGCAGGCAAAGTGACAGATACAGTATATCAACTAATCACTGTGTTGCTCCTCCTTTTACTGCCCAGTAAGAGACTGGGGCTAGTTTGGACTAATGCTTTCACTGCCAGGCCATGTTCTACTTTTGACCTCAGCTGGCTGCAATTTTTCACCTTTTTTAAATGTTTAATTGCAGCTCTTAGAGTTTGTAAAAAACCCCTATACATACATTTTATAAAAAAGCACAGGACCGATAGAATAAAAGGATGGTGCTACTAAATTTGTTGGTCCCACCACAGTTGCACAAATGTTTATCAAATCAATAGTTTTGATAAAATACACTAAAATCAGTATCAGCATGGACAAAAAACAAAACACATGATTTACAAGATTCCTATTAAATGTAACAGATAAAACTGTATTGAATAAATAACAAATATTAAAAAATAAAAATTATTTGCGCCTTTTTGCAAAATGGTAAAAAATGAATTAATGCAAAATTGTAAAATGGCTGCAATGGTCTGTGTCCCTTGGATCCCCTCTGCTGATATTGGGCCAGGGAGAGCAGCAGGGATTGGAGGAGACACAGACCACTGCAGCCAGCTCCCATTGGGGTGACAGAGCGGCAGAGCACCAGTAGCGGCACTGGGATGTGGTGGTGGTGGTGGGGGTCTGATTTTCAATGAATAGCTGCCACCACTGATGACAGCTATTCATTTACAAAAGACCGTCAGGGCACCCTTCTGTTATAAGCTTATAGTCACTGAAGTAACCATGAGCTTATAGCAGAAGGGTGAATGCCAGCAACATAGAGCATTCTGAGCTGGCCAAGCTGGGACCATTTTTGTTTTGCTGCATGCCTTAAGGCCTTGGCAGAGAAAGGGTTAAATGTTATTTACCTTTAACGGGCTAATTATTTTTTATCTTACTTTTTTGGATGGAGTTTTGCTTTAATGTCTCTCTTTCAAAAATAACCCAAACTTTCAAACCTAAAAACAAACAAAAAGCAATGGATGCCAATTGCATTTGTCATTTACAAGTAATTTTGAAAAAATAAATTGTAGACTTCTCTTATTTCATGGAAGGGTGGCAACACTTTTTTCCACGTTTATATAATGGTGTGAGCCATTTTATTAGTTTCTATGTTTACCTATATACATTACATAATCTTTTATTTAAAATAATATTTAATTTTATCCATGTTAACTTATTTTTTATCTTTTTATAACAAGATCTTTACAATAAAAAATGATACCTGGTGTACCCATGACATTGGCTTTGCATAGTAGTTTGAGTTTTTGAAAAAGAAAACATGGCTTTTCCTTGAGTGACTGTTTCTCACTGTCACTGAATGAGAGAGAGATGGAGACACTTAGCTCCACCTGACCAGAGCAGAAAGGGAGAAGGGGTAAATGAATCTCATTCAGCTCTGTGTATAATTTGAGCTTCAGAAATTCAGCCATGTGAACAGTTTTTAATTGCAAAGCATTTAAAGTTAGCCTAGTAATCATTTAAACAAACACCAAATGATGTCTAGAAATAATAAATATATAATTTCCATTTGTGATATTTTAGTCACCTGACTAAAAACTATTTTTTGTAAGTAATAAACTTAATAAATACATGTTTTCTGGCTAATAAATTTAAAAGCAACCATGTTGTGGCCACTGCCTCACAATTAGCAGCATGTCAACGTGACATGCAAACTCCTTCAGTTAACTGTTGGGTTGCCTATCAGGTCTATGGGTCCCCACACACCTTACGATAATCGCGGGAAATCCCGCGATCGTACGATGATCGTAAGGTGTGTGGAAGCCGTGCGACCTCTACTACTGTAAGGTCGCACGACTTTAAACTTACGGACATGTTTGAAAACCCGCCGAGCATCGTACGATGTTCGGCGGGTTTGTGGCATGTCCATACGATAACAGCCGCACGGGCAGGTGTGCGCAAGCGCACACTGCCCGTTCGGCATTGTGGTTATCGAAACCCCCCCTTCAGGGGGTGTGGCTTGCGATCATCGCAAGTACGATCTGCCTATGCAACATAGCCAGATCGTACGTTTTTTTAAGTACCTTACAACCATCGCAAGACAGAAGTCTTGCAATGGTTGTAAGGTGTGTGCTCAGCCTATCAGATAGCTGACAATGCTAATAATCTAAAAATACTATACTGCCTACCATATCCAAAAATACTATACCACCCAAAAACGATAAAAAATTATAATTAGCCCTTTAAAGATAAAATAACCTTTAACTCTTTCCAAACCAACACCATAAGGCATACAGCGGAACAAAAATGGTCCCAGCTGGCCAGCTCAGTATGCTCTATGTTGCTGGCATTCAACCTTCTGCTATGAAGATCATGGTTACTTCAGCGACTATAAGCTTATAACAGAATATCCCCTCTGTGATATTATACTATAGCTGCAGTGTTTAAAAAATACAATATTTATAACTATCTGTGAGGCAGAATTTGGGGAGGACCCTATGTAAATCTTTTTTGTTTATTTGCATAGGGGTCCTCTTAAAAATCCATACCAGATCTACAGGGCTTGTATACATTTTGGAGGTACCCTACATCATTTTATTTACCTCTTTTTGCACAGGTTCCCCCTGCATTTTGAATGTAGCCCTTTGAACCTTATTAAAATCTTGTCTATTAGCCTAGAAAAATATTCATACATTTATAAGATTTGGCTCCTATTGAACTCAATGGGGTTCAGATTCCCCAGGTACATTTGGCTCATCAATAATTTTTGGTTTAAATATATCTTATGAAATCAATTTTTTATGAAATCTTCTTTATGCAGCTGGATAAAGAACAAATCTTTTGTATCCAGCTGCAGTGAAAAGAACTAAAATATATTTAATTTAGATAATGTTCTAATATTTATGTAAACCGTATTATCAATAATATATTTCCTGTGTTTTAAGCATGTTAGGTGCTTGTTAAAAATTCACATTTGAGATTTTTCTGAAGTGGCATCTATTTTCAATTTGGCTGCTCACCAGTGAAAGACTGTTATCTCAAATATTACAACTTATGTGGGGAAGAAAGGGTAATGGCACAATTAAATTCAACAACCAATTTAATTTGGGATTATTAATTTAATTTTAAATATCAGGTTTCATAGATCATTTGGGATTACAAAGAACATGCTGGATCATTGGTTCAGGTGTTCAATGGCATGAGAGTAACAAGGTGTCCAAACATATTAGTCATAAGTCATCTTTTCACCTTGTTAAATAATTGTAGACTATTTGCTTGAAATTACATTTTGTGTAAATCATAAAAATTAACTGTAAGATTAAATAAGTAAGGATTAGTTACTATGCATTAAAATTTCACCTGCACCTAAAGCAGAGAATAACTAACATGTTTTCTTGAATGTTGCACGCATTCCCAATTTGTATCAATTAATCCTACATTTTTAGCCACTGTATCATTCTGATTCAATTGTAAGTAATTTCTGTCGTTCAGCCATATGATGCAGCCACACAATGGGGTTGTTTTAATAAAGGAATAAAACGTGAAAGTAAATGTTTAATCAATTAGGTAAATCTTTAAATAAATCTGATTATATGTAAGAAAAAAAAACAAGAGAGGATTTTGCCTTGATTGGATAATTGAAGTAAGCAAAGGTTCACCACAGTTGTGGGTATTTCCACTTTTTTCAGTCAAATTTGAGAGAACCCCTCCATATGTTTGTTATGTGTTCCTATTCACATAGCATACCAAAATATATATTTTTTTAAATTCGTATCTTACAGATAAGGTTTGCAGCAGGCAACATGGTTTTTCTGAACATATTCGCAGTGACCTGTCCTTATAGAAAGGACTGAAATTTGATTGTGTTTCTCTCATTTACTTCATTAACATTTGAATGCAGAAGCCAGGGTTGTAATCCTTTAACCCCCTCACCCCTCCCAGTTACAAAGAAGGAGAAGTAGAAATTTTAACCCTTAAGAAGCCAAGAAACCCTTACCCAAGTAAAAGCAATTTTAACTACAAGAAGCATTGTTTTATTTATTTTTTAAGCTTATGTTATGTGAATGATAACATGTAAGACATATAAAATAGGTACACCAAGACATAGTAAAAAGTACCACTCCTCCACGGCTTCAGCAGGGAAAGATAGCTGGGTGCTCACCAGCAGGAGTGTGTCCTTGCTCCAACCAAACAGGCATATAGTAAAGAAAGAATCTGGCCACACTCTGTTCCATGCTGAATCAGTTTTTTATATAATCTTTATTTATAGGATTTTTTAACATAAGAAAGGGGACAAAGACCACAGTGTGACATCCAAGAAAGAGCCAACAATCCCCCGATTAAAGTTGTAACAGCAATCAGGTCAAACACAGAAATACAACAAGTGGGCAAACTACCCACAGATAACCAGCAGGCTTGAGCTGATATACATAAATAATGCACAAGGCACTACATGTAAATGACACATATAGGCACCCGGACCTCCCTTCAGTTCTCTAGTGGAAGAGCATAGAAGGAGAAACATCATCTCATATGATCATGTTGAGCAGCATGTAAGGAAGCAAGTCAGGTGTTCAGATCGATGGTAGATTGAGAAACACAGTGCAGCCATACAACCCATTTGGAATAAAAATGGTCTTTTGGCCTTGACACTTACAAACACTTTCCTCCGCTTCCTGAATTACAGTCACTTGTGAGATCCATTCCGATCTTGTGGGGACCCTGGGCTGTTTCCAATGTTTGGGGATTAGTCTCCTGAATGCATCTAGTAGGTGGGGCATAATACCGTTCTCATCGCATATTACAGACAAGGGAAGGTGGAACAAAAAATAAGCAGGATCATTAGGTAGGTTAATATCTGTAACAAGCTGTCAGGAACGCAGGCTGTTCCGAGGTCCGAGACCAGCGCGGGGACGGCTCCGCCATCGGCGTCTTGTTGCTAGGCGACGGGCGGCCGTTCCGCTCCACCTCTCTTTCATCCAGTCAGCGTGATGACGCGACGGACTCGGCCCGGCGGCGTCCCGTTGCTAGGAGACGCTCGGGTCGGGCCTCGTCTCCGGCTCCGCCCCCAACAATTGCCCTCTGCCTATTTAAACCTAGGATGAACACTTGCTCGACGTTCTAGCAAAATAGTACGTCGAGCAAGCTACTTAGGAACCTCACAGCCAGAGCAGAAACTGTTGGGACCAACCACCAAACCCTTGTGCACCGGACCTCTGGAACCCCTCGATCCAACACTCAGGAATAACCCAGCAGCAAGGCGACAGCTGTACTTCCCCTGACTGGACTTTACAACTGAAACAGCAAGTATCCTTAACACATACTGTATACAGTGGAAGTGTTGGTGCTGCCACCTTGTGGGGAAACTCATTCATCACGTCTCCTCTTCTGTTTAATATCAGTTACAATATTGCTGCATAGCCATATAGATGTTGCCACCTGCATGATACTGATACTGGGCTTAGTGAAGTTAACTAGCTCTTTCATCATTCTGCTGCACCATATACTCTGGACTGTTACATCCCTTATTCACATTAGTGTTACCTAAAGTTCGGCCTCCTAGTGAAGCAACTGAGGCATCGAACTACAAACCCCAACATGACCCCAATGCTGTACAATTGAGGGCGTGCATATACAACATATCCAATTAACTACTCCCACGATAAATGGTGTATGATGTGTAAGGGGTTCCGACTTCACTCACTGAGTTAAAGTGTGACCGTGAACCTCCCACCTGAACCATTTCCACTTACCTTCGCAGCTGAGATCCTACACACACCATTGAGCTTGCAGGAATCATTACACAAGCGTGATTTGAGAACAATTATCCTGCCAAAAACATTGCAAAGGAGGACATTCCCACCAAATGTGAAAGAGGTGACCATTCTGCCCACACCCCCTCCAACACAGAGGACACACCTGGATAGATGGAGCTTTATTGCAACGGAGTGCAGTACCAGCAGAACAATAGTTCAAAACTAGTTTCGTGCACTTTAGAATCCACAGATAATTTATGGGTGAAGCGATAAATTAAGGTAAATGGTTCATCTGAGAATCTAGAACCGAGATCTCTCTCCCACTCCCGCACAAACCTTGGCCGATCCTGTGAAAGTTGGGATAAGATCATCTTATAAAAATTGGAAACTAACCAGTCAGGGGAAGCAGACCCTACACAAGGAGATTTGTAGGGAGTGAGGGAGGACATGGGCTGGATACCAGAGGCCTTTGTTATGAAAAAATTATGAATCTGTCTACATTGCCAGACAGCCACAGGGAAATGTCCATATCTATCCTTAAGTTCTGTAAGGGGCATGAGAGTATTCTGGCTAAGAATTTTATAGCAGCGAAAATCCCCTTGTAAGTCTTTCTGTTCCTCCCATGGTGCCCTCTCCGTTCCTGGCCCGCTAACGGCCCTGGGCACTTCCACACACATGCTACCTGGTAAATACCAGGAGTACGTGGACGTCTTAGAGAAGACCGGAGCAGACACCTTACCCCCCTCACCGACCCTACGACTGCCCCATTGACCTACTTCCGGGAGCTCCGTTGCCGCATGGGCGGCTATACAACCTGTCCGAACCAGAGACCAAGGCCATGCGGGAATATATCAAAGAAAGCCTAGCAAAGGGGTTCATTTGCCCCTCTACCTCGCCAGTGGGCACTGGTATCTTTTTTGTGGGCAAGAAGGATGGTGGCCTGCGGCCTTGTGTCCATTACAGAGCGCTGAACGACATCACAAGGAAGAACAAATACCCGCTCCCTCTCATTCCTGACCTATTGGACAAAGTGAAAGACGCCAGGATCTTCACAAAGATTGACCTTCGAGGGGCCTACAACCTCGTCCGCATCCGGGAGGGTGACGAGTGGAAGACGGCCTTCCGATCTTGATTCGGTCATTACGAGTATATGGTGATGCCCTTTTAGCCCTGTAATGCCCCTGCCACGTTCCATTGCTTCATCAATGACGTCTTTTCGGGACCTCCTGGATACGTATGTGGTTGTGTATTTAGACGACATTCTCGTCTTCTCCCAGACACCTCAGCAACATGAGCGGCATGTAAAAATGGTCCTCCGCCGCCTCAGGGTCCACAGGCTCTACGGCAAGCTAGAGAAAAGTACCTTTGAGGCCTCCTCGATTGAGTTTCTCGGCTACATTTTTACGCCAGGGCGAGTAAAGATGGACCCTAAGAAGATCCGGGCCATCCTGGAGTGGCCCATCCCACGTAACAGGCGGATGGTCCAGCAATTTACTACGCCAATTTCTACCGCCGGTTCATCCGCAATTTCTCTGCCATCTGCACTCCCATAACCACCCTGATGGGTAGCAAAGTTCCCTTCGTGTGGACCCCCGCAGCCCACAAGGCCTTTCAACATCTTCAGAGATCTCTCTCCCCTTCTACTTGGAGACCGACGCCTCCGAAAAGGCCATCAGAGCCATCCTCTCGCAAAAGCAGGGGCAGAAACAACTCTTACACACCGTGGCATTCTACTCTAGTAAACTTACCTCAGTTGAATGCAACTATGACGTGGGAGAGAGGGAGCTACTCCCCATAAAGAATGCCCTGGAAGAATGGAGGCACCAGCTCAAGGGTGCCAGACAACCAGTGACGGTATATACCGATCACCGCAACCTTGAGTACCTGCGCAGTGCCAAACGCCTGCGGCCACGGCAAGCCAGATGGGCCCTCTTTTTCTCCTGCTTCAATCTGCAGATAACCTTCAGACCCGGCTCAAAGGATGGGAAAGCTGACGCCCGTTCTCGCCTCCACGACACCGAGACCACCCTCACACCATCAGAACCCATATTGCCCAACGCATACTTCCTGGCTACTCGGCACTCCTTGCTTGAGGAGATCAGACGGGCCAGCAGGCATGCTCCACCGGAAGCAGCCCATCTTCCTCTGAAACTGGGGCTCCGCTATCACCACCAGCAAATCTATGTGCCCACGCCCCAGCGAGTGCCCATTCTTCAGCACCATCATGACCACCCTACAGCGGGTTATCGGGGTATACGCAACACTCTGGAGTGCATACACGGTTTTGGTGGCCCTCTCTGGCAGCGGATGTACGGTCCTTTGTAGGCTCTTGCTCTGTCTGCGCACTGCACAAGAAACCCGCCTCCAAGCCCGTAGGGCTGCTGCAACCCTTACCTGTGTCTTCCTCACCATGGATGGATCTTGCCATGGACTTTATTGAGGAACTGCCCCCCTCACAGGGCCATACCACGATCATGGTTGTGGTGGATCGGTGTACCAAGATGGCACACTTCATACCAACCGCCGGCCTCCCGACTGCCCAACTCACCTCAAAGCTCTTTCTTCAACACATATTTTGGCTACACGGGCTCCCCTCTTCCATTGTTTCTGACAGGGGCTCTCAGTTTACCTCACGTTTCTGGGCTCAGTTCTGCCGCAGCCTCCATATTACCCGTAACCTGTTTTCCGCTTACCATCCCCAGTCCAACGGGCAGACGGAGGGGACGAATCAGATGTAAGAGCTGTATCTCCACTATTATTCCTCCCACCTACAGGATGACTGGGTGGCTCATCTTCCTTTGGCGGAATACGCCTACAACAACCAGCTGCATACCTCCACCGGATTCTCCCCCTTCTACGCCAATTACAGCTACCACCCGTTGTCGCTCCCGCACCTTCCTCTGGACATTCCAGTGCCTGAGGTGGCTCAACGCCTCCGTCATCTCCACGGGCTGCTGCGCACCCTGATACAGAGGCTCAGGACCACGCAACGGCAACAAAAGGTGCAGGCGGATCGCCGGCGCGTGGACTCCCCCAAATACAAAAGTGGGGATAAGGTGTGGCTCTCCACACAGCATCTCAGGCTCTCCTGCCCTTCCAAAAAACTGGGGCCCCGCCATCTCGGTCCTTTCACAATCATCGACATGATCTACAATGTGGCTGCACGGCTGTGACTACCAGCATCCCTTGGCATCCACCATGTATTCCATGTCTCCTTACTGAAGCCACACAGTGCCAACACCTTCACGGGTCGGAACCCTATTCCTCCTCCTCCCTTTCGGGTGGATAATGATGATAAATATGAAATCCAGGAGGTCCTGGACTCCCGCAGAAGGCGTGGAGGTCTAGAGTACCTCATCCACTGGAAGGGGTACGGTCCCGAGGAGCGTTCCTAGCAGCCTTCAGGTAATGTCCATGCGACGGCCAAGGTCCGTACATTCCATCGGGCTCACCCTGACCGGCCTTCCCAGTTTTGCATCCGGAGGCCGCTCCTTGGTGGGGGGCTCTGTCAGGGTACTAGGGGGCCTACCTCTCCTCGGGGTGGCCATGTGCGGGGGGGGCACGGGTTCCCCTTCCTTGCCGGACCCCTGGTACCAGGATTGCAATGCGACAAGTGCGCGGTGGACAGGCTGCGCGCGCAGGCATGTGGACGCGCACGTAGTGTGCCTGTTACTGGTGTCAGGTGTGATCCTTGCTGGGCGAGGTTCCCAGCACACACCCTCTGCCCCTCTCTCGCCATTGGCTCCTAATGGAGAGGCTACATGGTTGCCTCGGTAGCCGGGGAGTGGTCTCAATCCTCCACTGAGTATAAAAGCCCAGTCAGAGCCCTGGCTCATTGATGAGTTATTCTATCCCTATGGTGTGATCTCCCAGCTCCCTGTGCCTTGAACCTGTCTTTATTCCTGAACCTCTGCTTGGACTCCTGATTACCGACCCTTTGGCTTACCCTTCCGTTACTGAAACTAGCTGCCTGCCTCGACCTGGATTGGACCTGACTATTCTTCTTGGATTTTCCCTGTGTACCACGACCTCGGACTTTGGCTTGCCACCCCTGCCAAGGGGTTCCACTCACCGCCCAGCCGCACCCCCCTGACAGCTACTGTATAAGGCAGCTACACAGCTCAACATGCAAGGACCAAGCCTCAGGGATGTCAGCACTTCTGTTAAAAATATCCAATCCACGTGTCGAATGCTTTCGCTGCGTCAGTTGACTGGAGAAGAAAAGGGGGAGAAGGCTAGTCTGTAGCCAAGTGGACAGCTTGGATCGCTCTAAGAGAGTTATCTCTAGCTTCTCTTCCAATTATGAAACCAGTCTGATCAGGGTGTATTGTATTGGGCAGGAAAGCCTTCAATCTATCTGCCAGGATTTTGGAGAGGATTTTCAGGTTCACATTGAGGACATATATAGGCCTATAGCTTTGTTGAACCGAGGGATCCTTACCCTCCTCTGGGAGGACCGTGGTAAGAGCCATTAATGCTTCAGAGGGTGGAGGAGACCCACAAGCTTTGGAATTGTAGTAGGAGCACAAATGAGGAGAAAGCTGTGGCCGGAACTTTAGATAATATGATTTAGTGAAACCGTTAGGACCCGGGCTTTTACCATTAGGAGTTGCCTTAATTATGGCCTCAAGCTCCACAAGAGAGATAGCCCTGTCAATGTCCTCTCTAATAAATTTAGACAAGGTCGGCAAGCACGTGTCCCGCAGGTATGCCTAAATGAGTGTTTTTTTGCAGTCAAGATCAGTAGGGGACCAGGTAGGATGTAAGTTACATAAAGTGGCATAACAATCATGAAAAGCTTTGGCTATCTTGGAAGAGTGAAATACTCTATCACCTGAGGATGTCTGCATCTTATGAATGTGGGCCAACTCACGTCTCTTCCGCAGAGCCCTGACTAGTAAGCATCCACATATATTCCCGTGTTCATAATACTGATGGAAGTGCAATTTCCTCTTGATTTGTAAGCCAACTAAATCCGGAGAGAGTCAAGTGATTGGGCATCGTGAGAGAGACCAGAACGCTTATGGCGAAGTTCAGCCTCACGGATAGAGTTCAGCAAACAACCAAGTTCAGCCTGTCCTGCTCTTTTCAGCTGTGAACCCTGCAATATCAACAGTCCTCATACACAGCTTTATGTCCCCCCCAGACTGAACCTTCTAAGACCTCTCCAACAGTATTTTCAAGAAAATAGTGGCGTATAGTCTCGGAGGAGCCAGATCCACGGAGTGCAGGGTATCTGGGGTAGCATCAAGGAAATTGAAATGGAGGCGTGGTCAGAGATAGTGATGGGATATATAACGGCTTCACAAAGGGCATCAAGGTTGTATTGGTCAATATACAACAGATCGATCTGTGAATATGAATCATGAAGTTTTGGAGTAATAGCTAAAGTCTCTGTCTGAGGCATGTGTCACCCTCCATGTAGAAACTACATGTGACATGTGTCTGCCATACAGGGCCTTGCAAAAATGTCTCACAGCTGCAAGGGAATGGGAAAAAGAACCAGAGAACATATCAAGTTTCGGCTCAGGGCTAAAATTAAAGTCCCCACCCAGAACAAGAAGGCCCTCCTGGAATTCCAACAACTTTAGTAACACAGAGTCAAGAAACATGAGCTGGTGGGAGTTGGGAGCATATAGTGTAGCAAAGGTATATAACTGGCCCTCAGATCCCTTCAGGAACAGGAACCAACCCCTAGGGTCCACTAACTGATCAAGAAAATGAAAAGAGCAGCGTTTATGGACAGCTATCACAACCCCACAAGATTTGGGTATAGGGGAGTTACTGAGATACCAACTAGAGTAGAAGTGAGTGCGCAGTTTGAGGATGTAAGAGTCTCAGAAATTATTCTCCTGTAGCATCACTACCTGCGCTCCAAGGTGCTTGACTTCACGCCATAGCCTGTTCCATTTGTTTTGAGAGCAGAGACAACAAACATTATAAGACAATACCTTCAATACCAACATTGAATAAAAGTATTCATTAGTAGTACCTAGGAATCCGTGTGCCAACAGAGGAAGAAACACAACTCAAGCCTATGTAGAACAAAAACACACAAGATAAGTGCAAAGAAAAAAAATACATAGCAAATAACAATGCAACTTTGCACATAGGGCAGCTAACAATGTTTCCCAAGTGCGAGGGGCCAACAAAAAGATACCCCCTAGGTCAGGGGAACCGACAATTTTTCATCTGGAGATCTACTTTTCAAAAGATGAGCTCAGTGAGATCTACCAATGAAAAAAACACCTGCATTCAGGGGCGGGAGAGGCGTGGAGGTGCATTGAAGTCAATGGTACCGCAGCCAGGCACTGCAGGGAGGCCCCCCGCCCACAGTGCGATCGCCTGCACCCAGAACCCAGGCACTCTAGTGCCTGCATTCCAGTCCAGTGTGATCCGGAAAAATGCTGCAAGCACTATTTTTGCAGATCGCACTGGACCGGAAAGCAGGCACTAATGTGCCTGCGTTCCAGGTGCGGGCGATCGCACTGTGGGCATGGGGCATGGCTGCGGTGCCATTGACTTCAATACAACCCCACACCCCCTTCCGCCCCTGAACGCAGGGAGTCGGCCGGCTTACATTCCAGTGCGTCCCACAGGCCCCGACGTCCTGTCCTCCCGCGGTGCTCGTGTGGCCGACGTTGCAAAATGGGAGAGGTGTCCCGCTCCTTTCCATCTGCAGCGTCTGCCACATTCAGCCGGCAGTCGCACCAGCACCACAAAAGCATAGCCATAGCCAGCTCCTTTAGCGCCCCCTTTCCCCAACAGGCGTGTGATGTCATCCAGTGCCCTGCCTCCAGGATTTTTTTTCTTTTTCACTATTTTGTATTTAATTTTTATTTTTTCTTATTTAATTTTTATTTTTTGAATATTTTTTTTACTCTTGGGGGGGCTTTGGGGAATAATTAGGGGTCTAAACAGCCCCCTGATATTTCCCTCAGAAAATAGAAAAAGAAATTGAGGACACAAAGCCTCTGTTCTAAATGAATGGAAAGCACAGAGGCTTCCCATTCATTCAGAAAATATTTTACTATCATCCAGTTTCTGAATGGGGAGGAGCCTCTGTAGTGCGTGCTTCTACCCATTGAGAAACTCATGAATGAACAGGAAGTGATGTAAATCACATCCAGTTCATTCATAACTGGGGACACAAAGTACTATGTGTCCCCAGTTATTTACAAACACTGGAGTGATCAGCTGATTGCTCCAGTGTTTGTCCTGCAGAGAGGATCAGAAAATATCACTGATATGTACCGATCCTCTGCCGTTCGACCATGCACAGGGGCTCAGCTTCTCCTCTGGACCCCCCCCCTGCTCTCCCCATCTGTACGTAGCAGGGATCCGAGAAATGAAAGAACCGCTGCAGCCCGCGGCCAAGGAGGGAGCCGTCACAGAACTAAGGCCAAGCGGTGAGGGGAGAGAGAGGCGCCGGCTGTCAGAACCTGGCCGAGCGTCTCTCTCTCTCCACACCACTTGGCCTTAGTTCCGTTAAAGCGGCTCCCTCCTCGGATCCCCGATGCATACAGATGAGGGAGAGCAGCGGGGATCCAGAGGAAAACCACTGGCGGGAGGATAGGCCATCGCGATCTACCACTGATGCTATGCGATCGACTGGTAGATCGCGATCGACCTTATGAGCACCCCTGCCCTAGGAGATAGAGATGTCCAGTTCATGAACGAATCGTTCTTTTGAATTGATTCTATTAACTGAACTGGAGGAGTCGATTCAGCTGAGTGAGCTGATCCGTTTGTAGCAGCTCAGTCTGACGTGTGTGACGTATAGCAGAGACTCTAGCTAGCAAGCTTGTAATATGACCCTAGAGTGAAAGCCAGGCTTCTGCCAGCCCCTCCCTCGCCCACAGTGCGATCGCCTGCACCCAGAACCCAGGCACTCTAGTGCCTGCATTCCAGTCCAGTGTGATCCGGAAAAATGCTGCAAGCACTATTTTTGCAGATCGCACTGGACCGGAAAGCAGGCACTAATGTGCCTGCGTTCCAGGTGCGGGCGATCGCACTGTGGGCATGGGGCATGGCTGCGGTGCCATTGACTTCAATACAACCCCACACCCCCTTCCGCCCCTGAACGCAGGGAGTCGGCCGGCTTACATTCCAGTGCGTCCCACAGGCCCCGACGTCCTGTCCTCCCGCGGTGCTCGTGTGGCCGACGTTGCAAAATGGGAGAGGTGTCCCGCTCCTTTCCATCTGCAGCGTCTGCCACATTCAGCCGGCAGTCGCACCAGCACCACAAAAGCATAGCCATAGCCAGCTCCTTTAGCGCCCCCTTTCCCCAACAGGCGTGTGATGTCATCCAGTGCCCTGCCTCCAGGATTTTTTTTCTTTTTCACTATTTTGTATTTAATTTTTATTTTTTCTTATTTAATTTTTATTTTTTGAATATTTTTTTTACTCTTGGGGGGGCTTTGGGGAATAATTAGGGGTCTAAACAGCCCCCTGATATTTCCCTCAGAAAATAGAAAAAGAAATTGAGGACACAAAGCCTCTGTTCTAAATGAATGGAAAGCACAGAGGCTTCCCATTCATTCAGAAAATATTTTACTATCATCCAGTTTCTGAATGGGGAGGAGCCTCTGTAGTGCGTGCTTCTACCCATTGAGAAACTCATGAATGAACAGGAAGTGATGTAAATCACATCCAGTTCATTCATAACTGGGGACACAAAGTACTATGTGTCCCCAGTTATTTACAAACACTGGAGTGATCAGCTGATTGCTCCAGTGTTTGTCCTGCAGAGAGGATCAGAAAATATCACTGATATGTACCGATCCTCTGCCGTTCGACCATGCACAGGGGCTCAGCTTCTCCTCTGGACCCCCCCCCTGCTCTCCCCATCTGTACGTAGCAGGGATCCGAGAAATGAAAGAACCGCTGCAGCCCGCGGCCAAGGAGGGAGCCGTCACAGAACTAAGGCCAAGCGGTGAGGGGAGAGAGAGGCGCCGGCTGTCAGAACCTGGCCGAGCGTCTCTCTCTCTCCACACCACTTGGCCTTAGTTCCGTTAAAGCGGCTCCCTCCTCGGATCCCCGATGCATACAGATGAGGGAGAGCAGCGGGGATCCAGAGGAAAACCACTGGCGGGAGGAGAGGCCATCGCGATCTACCACTGATGCTATGCGATCGACTGGTAGATCGCGATCGACCTTATGAGCACCCCTGCCCTAGGAGATAGAGATGTCCAGTTCATGAACGAATCGTTCTTTTGAATTGATTCTATTAACTGAACTGGAGG
The DNA here is from genome assembly GCF_000935625.1 of Nanorana parkeri. Taxonomy (NCBI): domain Eukaryota; kingdom Metazoa; phylum Chordata; class Amphibia; order Anura; family Dicroglossidae; genus Nanorana; species Nanorana parkeri. The sequence continues at coordinate 190,459 of NW_017306871.1, read as the reverse complement.
AGTCGATTCAGCTGAGTGAGCTGATCCGTTTGTAGCAGCTCAGTCTGACGTGTGTGACGTATAGCAGAGACTCTAGCTAGCAAGCTTGTAATATGACCCTAGAGTGAAAGCCAGGCTTCTGCCAGCCCCTCCCCTCCCAGCCCCCCCCTGCAACCAATCACATCTGAGTCACAGTACACGGAGTCTAAGAATCATATGATGTGTGTACACACTACAAAGGTGTTTCGATTCCTCCCATAGATCATGCTGGGAGTGAACACACTACAGAGTTGTATACACTTTCGTGGTGTGTTTAAAAGGTTAGTAAATCAACCCCTAAGAATCAAAAGGATCTACTAGTTAAAAGAATTGAATGAGTTTACTTAGTTAGTAGACTCATTTGATTCCTTAACTCAGTAAACTCTTTTGATTCTTTGAGGTAAAGAATTGTGAGTCCCCACCAGTAGAACAATACACTGAATCAATTAGCAGGTTGCAGCAGTAATAACACAAAAATATATTTGTTTCATTTAAATGTATTGATAGCGTTAGGATCAATATACCCCAGGAGCTGCCTGACACCCTTCTCTGAATCAGAGTCCTCTGATTCGGATCTTCTATGAAGGTTCAGACAGCTCCTGCGCTTCGGTTATTGGCTTGTCAGCCGACTCAGCAAGTGAACCGAAGATTCGATTCACGAATCAGTTCTTTTGAATTAACTGATTCAAACAAATCCATTCATTTAAAAGATCCGAACTTCCCATCTCTACTAGGAGAAGAAACAGAGTCCCGACAGGGATATATCTCCCCTGTAAGAGACAATCCTATGTAGGAAGCATGGAAGGGCATGCCAAAGAGGGGTACACCGCATCCTGACCATCTGAGAAGGTGGCCTAGGCCACAAATAATAAAAAGGGTTATCTTCCAGAGATCATAAAATAGCAAAAAAAAAAGTGCTTTAAAGAGAACCACAAATCATAATGCAATAAAAATAAAATTATTTTGTAAGACTTTATTAGCAGAAATAAGTTGTGTCCTGAAAAAAGCTATATGAATAATTTGTATCATTACCATTGCATTTAATAGGAGCGGATTCTTAATAATAAATTATGGCCATTTTTAAGGCTAGAAGGGAAAGTTTTGGAAGCCATGGGGGGTCATTTAGCATAGGGAAAAAAATAAAATAATGTACAACTAGGGAGAGTGTTTTTCTCATGTTGTGTGAGACATAGATAGTTTAAATTGCACGCTTTGGAGATGCCATCAAGCTGTTTGTGGTATAATGGAATAGTAAAATGTTCACAGATAGTGTCAGTGACACCTACTGGTATCACTTATTGTTTACATTATTGTTTGGCTTAAATACAGCAGCAGCAACCTGACTTGAAAAACGGGCCTTTAGGTGTTACAGCAATTTGCTTCCTCTGACTAAGGGGGATCTAAATATATAAACTGATGTGCATCCTGGAGTTCTTCTTTCAATTAAGGTGCACATAGAAGGTATATCTTCACCCAATTTATACAGTATATGGTCCAAGATGGAGGCTCTCATAGGTTAGCGTTAGAACCACACTATACAGAGGGCCTTGACAAGGCAGTGTGGCTTCCACATATTTTGCAAAAGTTGTGCAAATAAAGCTTCTGTTTGTAACCCCAATGGTGTAATTCTTTTTTTTGCAGGCTAGCTGGCAAGTGTGCTGGGAAATTTTTGTTTTTATACTTTACTTAGTTCACTCATACTACTTAGTTCACTCAACTTATTTATTAATGACATCGGGGAGGGTGTTAACAGCGATATTTCTGTGTTTGCGGATGACACCAAAATAGGGAGGGTAATAGACACGGACTTAGACACTATAACATTACAGGAGGACCTGGATAAAATAGGGGAGTGGGCATTAATGTGGCAGATGAGGTTTAATGTCGATAAATGCAAAGTAATGCACTTTGGAATTAAAAATAAACAAATGGGTTATACAATTATGGGTATGCCGCTGGGGAAGTCAGAAATGGAGAAGGATTTGGGGGTCATTGTAGACCACAAACTGAAAGGTAGTTTGCAGTGCCAGGCTGCTGTAAACAAAGCTAGCAGGGTCTTGTCCTGTATTAAAAAGGGGATGTATTGCAGGGACAAGTCTATAATTTTGCCACTTTATAGATCATTGGTTCGACCTCATCTGGAGTACGCGGTCCAGTTCTGGTCACCAGTACTAAGAAAAGATGTCCTTGAGTTGGAAAAAGTCCAGCGAAGGGCAACCAAACTAATTAGGGGTATGGAGGACCAGAGCTACGAGACGAGGCTACTAAATTTAAACATGTTCACATTAGAGGTGAGGAGATTAAGGGGGGATATGATTTCCATGTACAAAATGTTTAATGGTGGTAGCAACATTAGCGATAAACTGTTTAAAATTAACTCCGTTACAAAAACTAGAGGCCATCACCTAAAATTGGTGGAAAAAAAATTCCAGCACAAGGGGCGAAGGGGGTTCTTCACAGTAAGATCAGTTAGGGTCTGGAACTCACTGCCACAGGCGGTGATTTCAGCAAATAATGTGGAATTGTTCAAGAAACTTTTGGACGATTTCTTAAGGGACCGTAATATACAGGGGTACGGGTACTCCTAGAATGAGATCCTAATAGGTTGGACTTGATGGACTAATGTCTTTATTCAACCTCAAATACTATGTAACTATGTAACTATACCTAGCTAAAAGGAATACCATCTTGTAGGTGACAGGAAAGAGGCGGACTTTTATAATGGGTTCAAAAAGTTATTTTTGTCATTCAAAGAACAAAATTATGTCTTAATTCTGCAGTACTTTTTCCATCTGACCATAGAAAATCTGCAGATAAGCTATAGGGGTATGGCCAGCTTAAGTCTCTGAAACAAGATAGAAAGGGCAAGAACCTGACCTCTGATAGCGCTGAAAGCCAAATGCTTGTATAGACCTGGATATTTGTGAGGATTTGTGACTGAGAAGCTGACTTTTAATAACCTGGGGTGAGAGTTTTTTAAAGGATACAGTGAGTGTGCTGCAAAAAAGGCAACTCTTGAATGAACTAGCAGCAATAACTTCCTAATGTACTCAAATCACCACAAGCTTAGCTGAAAAGTACAGGAGACAGAGCAGAAAGGACTTTCACTTTCATTTCAGCAGACAAGCACATCATTACTTCATTATCCCACCTCTTTGCAGTAAATTGGCAGTCTTTCTAATCTCTATTAATTTAATCTGTGTCCTGTTTTTTGTGCATGGCATGTGTTTTTGCACATGAACGTGCCTTTTTAATCTGCTGTAATGTACAGAATCTGCCCTTTTCTGCAACCTTTTTTGCATGTTAATGCTTGAAAATAACAAATATATTATCTCTGTCTGCTGGTTACATTGTATGCCGTCTTAAAAACACACTACATGTATGTTTTAATGCATTTCCATTAATTAACATGGGACTCAAAAAAAGCACTGATGCAGTGAAATTCATATGGGCTGCATTTGTCATAACCCTCTCACCACAGCGTAGAGATCTAAATTAGTTTGATTTCTTTATAGTTAAATTCTATATTTACTAGACATGTGCGATTCGTTTCGTTCCGAATCGAAATTCGGACGAATTTTCGGAAATTCGGACATTCGGATGTATCCGAATTCCGAATTCCAGACATAACGAATGCAAACGAATCAGAATTTCCATTTCCGAAATTCGTTAGTGGTAGTTCGAACGTTCGTTTCGTTTTCTGTTCTTATTCGTTTCGTTCATTGGAGCAAAGTGACATTTTCCCCCTCAAATATCACTTTGCTGCAAACGAACGAATGAAACGAATAGGAAATGAATAAGAACCGAAAACGAAACAAACGTTCGAACAACCGCTACCGAATTTCGTCCGAATCCGAATTGACTTTCACACCCGAATCCCGAAAAACAAAATAACACAAATCCGAATTTAAAACGAAACTAAACTAAACAAATTTTTTGGCATTTCACATGTCTAATATTTACTGCTGTTCCAGCCTGCTTGTTCGACGGAAGACGTGCGACCGTACAGTAGAAACGGTCGCACGCCTTCCATACACTTTGCGATTATGATACGATCGCGGTATTTCCAGTGATTATCGTACGATAATCGTACAGTGGTAGCAGAGGAGTAAGTAGAAACCTCAGGGCCCCGGTGCAAGAAACCGTTAAGGGCCCCCCCCCCCAAAAAAACATGATTTTGACCCCTTTTTTTTCAAACCGGTTTGAAAGGGTTTTTTTGTGTGTCAGAGGGGAGAGCGGGGTACAAGCAGTCACTGATAAGTGATCGCTGAGTGTAGATAATTGAGGACAGAGTATGGTTAATATATCCTCAATTATGAATGAATGGGAAGTAATCTACATCACTTCCTGTTCATTCATGATTGTGGTTATAGTAATCATACTCAATGTCCTCATGTTATGAATGGACAGGAACACTCAGTATAGAGGATTCCTGTTCATTGATAACAGGGGATACAGAAAAAGAGTCCCCTCTCTCTGTCCCCCTGAACTGGCGGAACACCTGGTCCCGGTCGCAAGTGCGACCGCTGCGACCCTGGTAGTACCGCCAGTGAGTAGTAGGGCACCTTTAGATGTGAACTCTAAGAATAAAAATACTGTCAGTTAAAACATTTTTGTTTCTGCCTCACCTTATTGGACCTAATCAATCAGGCTTTGTACACGGCCGCTCAGCAGGCATGAATGTCAGGAAAATTATCCTGGCCATGGAACATGATAGATTGTCGAAACCTTTCCCGCACCCAATGGCTCTTTTATTATTGGATGCGGAAAAGGCTTTCGACAATGTGAATTGGCTCTGGCTCCTCAAGGTAATGTCTAGGATGGGCTTCTCAGGAGCATTTCTCGATTTTGTTTCCACTATGTATTCGGCCCCATCTGCTCAAATATACACTTCTACACTACTATCTTCCCCATTCATCTTACAAAAAGGTACTCGACAAGGATGTCCCCTCTCACCGTTACTTTTTAATATTGCGCTAGAACCATTATCTAGATCCCTAAAGTCCTCTGACATATTCTCAGGCATACGTATAGGCACTGAAGAATTCAAAATCGCGATGTTTGCGGACAACATAATTCTCCTCCTCTCTAACCCCAGACTTCAAATCCCGAAAGTTTTTGACCACATTCAAGCATTTGGTCGTTTTTCGGGACTAAAAATTAATATGGAAAAAAGTGAAGTAATGTTTATTATTAACCCCAAGATCTACAAACCAAACACATTACATACTTGGGGATTCATATTCCACCAATAGCCACAAACCTATATTCATTAAACATCACTCCTGTTATGAAATCAATTGCACAAGACCTGATGAAATGGAAAAACCTCCCTCTGTCACTTTTGGGAAGGGGACATCTTATTAGGATGATCAGCTTCCCTCGCCTTCTATATCCCCTGCAAATTTTACCTATGCTATTTCAACATAAAGACGTCAAAAATATCACGAACACCTTCCTCAACTTTCTCTGGAATGGTAAAAAACACAGGGTAGCCATACATAAGCTTTATAGACATACAACGCAGTTAGGGATCAACTTGCCAAACATACGTTGGTACAACCTAGCATGTCTTTTCAGACACATTCGGGACTGGATATTCCAATCTTCATTTTACTCCAATTTCAAATTGGAACAGTCAGCTATTTATCCATGGTCTTTAGCTGGGGTTATACACTCCACACTCCCCGACATCCCCACACACATTAAACAAAACATACTCTTTAGAGACACAATTATTGAGGGAAACTCGTAAAATCCTGGGCATCCCGGGGCATGTATCCCCTCTCATGCCAGTGACATCGACACCAGGATTTCCCCAAGGAGCGACATCCAAGCCATTCCATGTGTGGGAGAAAGGAGGACTATCACTCCTGCAACACTTTTTATCGTCACTCGCCGATTGTATTTCATTTTCCACTCTGCAGAGAGAACACGCAATTCCACCCTCCCATTTGCTACACTATTATCAAATTAGACAATTTATTAAACGGAACTTACCTCCCTCAGCTACGCAAACACCAAATATTACCTTTACTCGACTTACTAGCCCGTCACCCCCAAAATTATCATTGTCGAACATATACAACCTCCTTAGAAACCATGCCACTGAGGACATTAAGACGCCACCCACTTATGTATGGCAATGGGCACGTTTTCTAGAACTCCCCACAGAGGAGACTCAAGCCATACTACATAAAAGTTGGCGCAGGATACGCAGAATCATTACTAGTGAGGTGTGGAGGGAAATACAATTTAAATAAATCCATAGAGCATACTATGCCTTTAACTTTATGCCCAAACCTGGGAACACTGACAGGATAACTTGTTGCCCTAAATGTAAAGCAAACTTGCCCGATCTAAATCACCTTTTTTGGACCTGTCCACAGATTACAACCTTTTGGAAATGCATTCTATCGTACATGCACACTGTCACCGGCATTACTAGAACCCCTCATCCACGATTATGTTTATTTCATGATGAAGTTACTGCATCATCTACAAGTAATCCCCCCTTACAACGCTGGGAACATCTATGCCTGCTGGGAGCAAAAAAATGTATACTTCAATTCTGGTTATCTAAAGAATCACCACAATTGGTGGATTTGAAACTTATTTTATTTAGATTCTTTTCCATGGACCTACTAACTAATTCTTCTCAAGCCACTGAACATGCACATCACATCTCAGAATGGGACAATTTTATACACAAAGATATGTCTATAAATCATAAAGAGGACTTACATTCTTTTGTACTTGCAACAACTGGCCGAGCACTACCTCAACGAGAAGTCTAGGGCTATGGTGGTATTACTACACCGTAAACTTACCGATATAGTTTCTCCGATCACCACCATATAAGCCAGGGACACAGTCTATACAGACGCGCCCATCGACCTCTACTTACCTGGTAGATAGCCTGCTCCCTCGACCACTATGACATTAGAATGGGATGCCACTAGCGGATCCTGGCCATTAGTTACCTAGACCTTTTACACCAACAAACCTCCTGAAGCAAGTGCCCCGCCCCAGTGAATGAATAGACAGAGAACATACACATTTCTGACACAGTCGATCTGATCTCACGTTTATTTCACGTTTATCCCACATTATCTACCTGACCTGGTATCCTTATAGACGTAGATAATACTTTTAAAGTTAAATGTAATGTTTTCCTTTGCTTTACAATTTTACACTGTTGTAATGTAATGAAAGGAACGTTTATCAGATTTCTTGGAACTGTATCAATTGATGAAGCATGTAACATGTAACAAATGTTTGGATTCATAACGTCAATGACAATGCCTTCTTTGTATCGTTGCTTTCAAGATTTCAATAAAAAACTTATATGCTAAAAAAAACAAAAAAAAGTTTGTAAAAAAAATACACATGGTTTAACATTTAATGTAATATTTCATTACTATATAAAATAACAAATGAAAAAAAATGTTTTAGATGTCCCTTTGTCTTGCGTTTCTCTTTGTAAAGTCACAACAATATATTCAATTCTTTATTACCATTATAGAGAGTATATTGACTCACTGTGACTGTTATTATTTAAAAAACATTTAAAAAAAGAGAACCCAGAGAATAGTTAGACACCGTAGACATTTGTTTGCTCCTGTTTAGTCTTATGACGGGATAATTTATGGTTTCAGTATTACAAAAAACTTTACACTGGAGCTAAAAATGTCACAGTGCTGAATAGTTTTGCACTGAACATAATTATTGTCTCATAAAAGCAGTGTCATCAAAGCACAAAGAATTCCTTAAATTGAACTTAATATTAAGCAGAATGACATCCATTTACTATAGTTTTTCTCTGCCTTCATAAATGCTCTACTGTTTGAGCATTTTTTGGCAGATTTGAAAGTTTTGCTGCCTGGAATTCATCAGTTGCAGCTGTACCTCTTAGAAGGAAAGAGATTAACCTCTTCAACTCTGGATGGTAAAAATATATTTCGCTAATCTGCTGCTATAGTAAATGTGATTTATCGTCTTATCCCAGCTGGACAACACTGGCAACTGAAGAAATTAGGAGAGAGAAAGTTTTGTGAAGAAAGCTCTAATGAATGGAAGTATTCTGTAATTTAAGAACTTTATTTTTTAGTAAATGTGGTTCAAAAAACATACAAATTAAGATGCAGTTTCCCAAACATTTATTTAACCACTTAAAGTGTATGTTATCCCAAAATATCTATCACATATATGTGTCTGTGTATTGATTGTTGTGGGTAAAAATTATTTATGGTGATCTTCATTTGCACTGAAATACCTGGTGATTCTGTCAGTTATTTTCTTGACAGTTGTATTGTGACCACACCAAGCATAGAAGATCTGAGCTGGCATGGTCAGTTTGTGTACCTGCTCTTCCTGCTTGGGGATACAAGATACAGTGTGGTAGTTTAAAAAGGGACTCTAGACATCATTGCCTTACTCTGAACTCCTGTAGTCTGTTTAACAACCACCCCCCTGCCAAATTATGCTGTGTTGATTGACCAAGGCTTTCCAATAGAGCAGCTGAACACAGCAGAAACAGTCAAGTTTTATTAGCAGTGTCCTCTTCCAACCCGCAGACTCCAGAACACAGAGAGGATATACTGTACCAGTCCTGTGGTCACAACTAAATCGACTAAAAAGGTTAATTTTTTTATTTTCTTATTTCTTTTCTGTGGCATATTAAATTATGTTGCCATGGCTGTTATTATGATTTTATAGGCATCTATTTAATGTCTGGTTTATCCACCCTTAATATCAGAGCAGTTTATAAGCACAGACATGTGAAAGTTGTCTGAGAAGGGTAGCTTTTTGGTGGAGGAGTGTGGCCTTGGATATCATATGGTTATGAACAATCCTGACTATTTATCTATGAGGCTGATTTATTTAGGAGTTGAGAATGTTGACACAATACATTGCATGAATATTCACTTTATTTATTCAATCATGTTAAAAGCAAATCCGTGTTTACTAATTTAATTTGCACATAATTGACTAATGTAAGTACATATTAATGTAGGGATGTACCCCCTTACATCCCCTGTACTAGGGCAGTGTATTTTTCGGTTCTTAGGTGTTGTATTATTTTTCACCAGTAGGGTGTGCTCATGGGTGGCTTATGTTGCCCCATCCACCAGACTTTGCTGTGTCAAAGTATTGTACTGGGGTTACATCATATTTGGCTGTGGTTTTGTGATAAACCAATCATTGCAGAGAGTGTCATTAGTGGGAGGGGTTGGTTGTAACAAAATCCCTGAGCATGCTCAGTACTGGGTCTCTCTTCTTCACCAGTTACAATCCATGTACCCATTGCACTCCTGACCGCTGATCCATGGTAATGAGATGGGTGCATCAGTAGTCAACGGATGGCCACTGTCTAAATAGTTAAGCAATTATGGACACCGGCACTCCAATGGTAGAATAACGTCTATTTATTAACGTCCATGCAACAATACACGTATTGCAACGTTTCGGGGTCACACATGATCCCCTTCATCAGGCAGAACAAGTAAAAAATGCAGTGGCAAACGTTTGGTGTAATTGCCCTTGGCCCTGGCTCATTTATTGGCTTGTCCTGTCACACATATATGTATTACATGTCCACACATGTGCAATGATGGACATACGAGGATGTCTGATACTCGCGCTGTTCCCATCCTCGTGTCTCCTATGCATCTTTCTATGCATGCTAGTATATGTTTGCACAGTGTCTTGTTCCCCCATGACACTGATATATGGCAATGTGACAATGTTTTTAGCCGCTCCTGTAACGAGTGGCGTTGCATACAGTAGTGACACTGCATTGGCTCTGACAGCAGCGTCCCGCTGCTACCATGGCAACCAGTGACGCGGCTGGTGCCACGCCCCCCTAGACATGCACGGCAAGTCACTGTACGACACCACATGATCCCCATGACGACCGGGGGTGTGGCTGAACTACAATGACGAGCACAAGCCCACCCATGGGCGTGACCAGGAACCATGGTCAGTAGCCAGACAGCGGCTAACCACGCCCCTTTGTTTCGGCCGATCGGCACTTCTGGATAAACAGCTGTGCAGTAGCCGTTACACAGGCTGATATCCAGAGCGCCACTATGACACAAAAGCGAGCTCCCAAGGTACCATACTATCTCCCAGTGGGTCATGTTTATTAACCACATTATGTAACTATACTTTGATCGTGACATCTATGTGTACACTGTATTTTGAATTTTGGCGGGCATATGGCGTCGCTGTGACGTCAGGGGATCACTTTTGGTCATGGGGATTGGTTTGCTCACATGTAATGGTGTGTATATATACTTGTATTGTCTACCTGCATTTTTCAATTGTTCTGCCTGATGAAGGGGATGCATGGACGTCAATAAATAGACGTTATTCTACCATTGGAGTGCCGGTGTCCATAATTGCTTATTCTCTTCTTCACCACTCCCCAGTTGGGAGGTTCTGCTCAAGGTGCTGGGCTGCTGCACAGGGCTGAGGGCTTAGGCCCTCAAGGCCTATTCTCAAGGTCTACCATGTACTTATGGACTTTATTATATACTGAAACAGTAACTTACCCATGCTGATTGGATCCATGAGGACACTAAAGTAACTACTCGAACCTCCATTGGTCCAAGCTGCAGACAAGACCTCACACAGAGCACATACTGAAACCACTGTGGGAATTAATCAATTTCTAACCTTTTGTAGAAATTGAGGAAGAAGTTTGATCTTCCATACAGGGACTGTCAGCATGAAATGCCAGGAAGTACTACTATCTACTATTTTTGGGTATTTCAGCCCTTCCTCTTTCTTCAGTTCTACTATTCTACATAAATCTTTAAAAAGGCATTCATGGACTTTGATCTGTTTCATCACTGCAAGATAATCTGTAACTTCTGAATAACCTGCCTGGGGACAAGATCATTCTTATCTGGGAGTCCCACTTGTAATCCACAATGCCCCATTAGGCAGAGGCACTGCCATTATATATATATTTCAGTACCATTCTTCCACTTTGCGGAGGCTCAAGATTTCCTTGTTACCTCAGGTGGGCAGCGGTAGCTGATTGGAGAGAGCCATCTCACATGACCCCCCAAAAAAAATCGGGCTACATGAACATAATTTATTGTATTATTTTTGTAAATCAACATCTATCTATCTATCTATCTATCTATCTATCTATCTATCTATCTATCTATCTATCTATCTATCCACCAATCTGTCAACGTTTTACATAGATACTACAGTGGCTTCTGTCAAGAACCCATAACATGCTGGCAAGTAAAGGGGCTTGTGAATGAATTGATCCTGGGATAATTATTTATATTTCAAATGCAATGCACAGGGAGCACTCACCTGCTAATTAATCCTGGTAATATGTGCACACAGATAAACAGATAGCCCTCAGATCCTATATGCATACAGAAAGAAATCACAAAGTTCATCTGCAGAAACAAAAGTGGAATTTATTTGTCACATTCACATATCCAAAAATACAATAGCTTCAGATTAAAGCTGCTCCTTGTTCAGGTAAATAGTTAATGATTACACAACTTTCAAAGCAACAATATATACTGCAAGACTGGAAATATGTATCACCTGTGACATTCAACTTCAACTCTTTCTCATATAAAATATCATTAAACATAGATTATATAAAAATATTCAAATATAATACGAGACTGACATTTGTACTTCTAGGTTATATTGTGTATATTACCTACAAACCAGGGCCGTCTTTAACGCAGTAGAAATTGTTTGCCCAGGGTCCAATCAGTATTAAAGACGGCCCTGCTACAAACACAAATATAAATACATCTATACATATATCTCACAACAATAAATACAAATCAAAAATCAACATTTAACGCTCCCAGTTGTACTGTTTCCAATTCATGTATCCACTTTGTTTCTTTTTGTTTCAACTTTAATTCCTTATTACCACCTTTTCTCATCCTAGGGACGCGATCGATAATCATGAACCTTATTGTGCACAGAGTGTTTACATTGTGCCACGTGTTTGGCAACCGGGAGGACTGGTTGTGAAGCTTGAATAGAAGATTTGTGTTGTGATAATCTGTCCTTCATTTTCTAGGTTGTCTCCCCTGCACATTATAAGCCACACAGGTTTTTTTCAGAATTTCTTCCTAATTTCCAAATTTCCAATGGGACCATAGACAGCACAATTAAAACAATTACATTATTAATTAATTACTAATACAAAAAATAAATACACTAAGACTAAAATTGGAATTAAATTGGCCACAGCCTTTATGTATATCACAGACGTGACCATATAATAAAACAATAACTTGAAGACTTAAAATGGCTCAGTCACCACGACTCAAGCCAACACAACTTAAATCAAGCCTCCATCTTCCATGAGATGGATACACTAGTAAAAACAAAATCAGAACCCATACATACAACACAGAATTAGAAATCCCAGCCACCAGGACGCAGGGTCCGAAAAGGCCACGACAAAGAAGGAAAAAATAGTGAGGGGAGGTCCTTGCTGGCTTGGGGATGAAATAGGAATTTAAAAGGGGATATAATTTAGAAATTGATCCGGGGACCGTGGATGAAGCCCTGTCTTCGCTGCACCAATAATGGGTCAATTGGATGTGCTGATAGAGGTAATGGGATGGTAGGTCAAAATTTTGCTTGCAATTCTAGGAATGAGAGGGGTCGATGAGTATCTAGATCAAATAATTGGATCACCCTGTGTAGGCCCATTGCTGCCCAGGTATCAAGTTTGCTTTCCGACCCCTGTGGGAAGTGGGAATTGTGCTTTGTGGGGGTATGCTTCGATACATAAGGGTGTAACCCCGCCTTCAACCTGTATTCTCTCCATACAACCACCGTTTCCCTAATCAGGGAGTTAGTTCGCAAAAGGGACAGCAATTTATTTATGCGGGTATGAAGTAGGCCCACTAACGACCGAGGGGATGCCATTTCAGCTTCTAGGTCATGGTTAGAATAGCATGACGTGCCCAGGATCCAGTCATAGGCATGTCGCAAAAGGCATGCTAGATTGTAAGCTCGAATGTTGGGAAGCTCCAATCCGCCCTCTAGTTTGGGGACTTGTAGTTGGCGGTACGAAATACGAGGGCGTTTAGATTTCCATAAGAACTTAGTAAACGCCTGGTCTAGAATGTCTGCATGTTTTAGCAGTAGTGGAATGGTCTGAAGGGGGTAGAGCAATTTAGGGAAGCTCATCATTTTAATGACATGGCTCCTACCAAAAAGTGAGAGGGGAGGGAAGTCCATGAGTCTAATTCTTTTGCAATTTTAGTAACAAGGGGTCTGTAGTTCAGGGTGTATAGTGAGAAAGGTAGTCCCCCCATTTTTTTACCTAAATAGGTGATGTGTTGTGTCGCGATCTGCAGGCCAATACTAGCTACCGTTGCAAGCCCTGGAGATAGAATGGGTGACAGGGACAGGAGTTCACTTTTAGTCACATTGATTTTGTAACCTGAGTGTATGCCGAATTTTTCCAGAATTCATAGGACCCTGGGAACATCTTCTCCCACCTTAGATGTAAAGATGAGGAGATCTGCAAAAAGAGCAGCGTGCACTTCTTCCTTACCCACTTTGATACCATGAATATCTGCTTTAAAAAGTAGCCATCTCGATAAAGGTTCAATGGCTAAATTGAATAAGAGGGGCGACAAGGGGCAGCCCTGTCGGGTGCCTTGCAAGTTGTATATTGCATGTATGAGTTGTTTAAAGGGACCATCAAACCCCAGTTTGGATAATATGAGGAAGAGCCAATCATGTTTGACATAGTCGAAAGCTTTTTCCGCATCTAGCGTTAGTATGGCTTGCCCTTCCCCAGGAACCTGTTGGCATTGCTCTAACACTGCCAGGACTTTCCAAATGTTGGTCACTGCTGCTCTACCTCTAGTGAACCCTACTTGGGTTGGGTGGAGGAGATGTGGCATTATAGAAGCTAATCTATTTGCTAATATTTTGGAGAATATTTAGAATCGACGTTTAGCAACGAGATGGGTCTATAAGAGTCAGGTAGTTGGGGGTCCTTATGTGGTTTCAATAGTACTTTGATGTAGGCTTCCTTGCCTGTGGGTAGATAGGAGCCCGTGGACCACATGTGGGTGAATACTTTATGGAGTGTAGGTGGCAGTGTAGTTTTCAGAAATGTATACATTTCTGCAGTATACCCATCAGGCCCCGGGGCTTTACCATTACTTAAAGAAGATATTGTCTGTAGTAGTTCAGTTTCCAAAATATCAGCATTGAGGGATTCTAATTGTGGTTCAGAGAGTGTGGGGAGAGGAATGGTATCAAAGGGGAATGTAGAGTGATCCGTCGGCGTAGAGTGAGTGGTATACAAAGTTTGGTAATATGAGTGCAGTAGAGCATTTATGCGTTTGGGGTCAGTGACTCCGTGTCCCTGAGGAGTTTTCAAACAGTGGATCGGACAGGGGTATTGACGTGGTCTAACCAGATTAGCTAACATTTTACCGCATTTGTTACCCAGTTTATGGAACTTTAAATCCCAGTTAAACTTGGTATAAAGATCATATCTATGCAACACGGTTTCATATTCCCCCTTGGCTTTGGCCCAGGAGAACATATATTCCCTCGTGGGGTTCGTCTTAAAAGCTGAGTAGGCTTGGCACTGCGGAGTGGGATGCAATTGCTTGCTTTTTTTTTGCACCAACATAGGCAATCAGTTGCCCCCGCATATAGGCCTTACCAGCCTCCCAGAACGGTGTAGGGGAGAAGTCTGGCATTGCGTTTGTGGCCACATAATCCTGCCACACAGCCTGTAATTCCTCTCTAAAGTGAACATCTTCTACAAGGTGGAAGGGGACGCACCATATGTGTCCTTCACCTTTAGGGAGACGTTTGTGTAAACATATCATAATGGGTGCGTGATCAGAGATAACTAGATCGTGAATAAGCACTTGTTGGGCGAAAGAAAGCAGCGATTGAGAACAGAAAATATAGTCTAAGCAGGAGAGAGAAGTGTGTTCATGTCTCCCCCAATCACCTTGTTCGCTACCGCATCCTGTAAAATCCAGGAGGACAAGGAACGAAACAAATCACCAGGCGGAGAATTTGATGCATATACATTATACAGTACATATTCTTCCCCCTCAATGGCAATATGAACCTTCAAAAGACAAACCTCTGCATCATTGTCTGTGGAGAGTATAGTATACGAGAGAGCCCTGTGCAACAATATAGCCACTCCCGCCCTCCGGCCCTGCGAAGGAGAGCCAATGACCTCTCCAGCCCAGTATTTGCTCAGGTGGTGAAGATCTGCTTGTTGCAGGTGTGTCTTCTGTAAAAGAGCAATATGTGTATTTAATGTAGCAAGGTGGTGCAGAATTCTAGTACGTTTCTGAGGTGAACGTAAGCCCCTCACATTCCATGTAACAACATTAATTGTGGAAGACATGGCCATAGTAAATAGAGTGGAGGGCGGGTTTATGACATCTGTGCACAGAACTCTCCAGTGACCAACATACATTGTGACTAAGTAGTGAGACCACGGGGCATATATACTGCCCATCCCATAGGTCAGCGTGGGCCGGCAACATAATGAGGATCAGAGGCAAAGAAATTCCCAAATATCTTACACAATAGGTCTGCGGTTGACATGCATGCATTAAATCTGAAAGTATGGACATGAGCAAAATTTCAAACTGAACAAACAGAAAAATTGAAAAAACGGAACGCGGAGGTGGGTGCCAAAACAGGGCAGACATGAGGCGTCCAACTCCAGTTAAAGTCACCCAAACAACGGTGGAAAGATGAAGCAAAACGGTTTGCAGGATAAAGAGCGAGGTATCACAGACGATAATCCGCCGTTGTCGATCAGGAAACAGCCAAAACATAAGTGCGACGCTCCGCTGTAAATTTAGGGGGGGTTTACCCTATGAGGCCGGAGGTGGGGAGGATCTACGTTGCTTCTTGCTCCCGGAGTGAGAGCGTTGGTCAGGACCCGTTGAGTCAGCCTTCCTCTTACAACTCACGTCCGCCGAATAGTCAGCAAACAGTAGAATGTTGACGCCATTGAAGCGAAGTTCGACCCATTCCGATATGCTCTGAGGATATCCGTTTTAATCGACATATGACAGTTATTTCATGATCACTGGGCGAGAAGGAGAATATTTCTGGTTCTGCGAGCCCAGGCGATGAGCCCTCTCAACGGTGCAATCGCGGGTAAGTCCCAATGCTTCTGGAAGGAGATGGGAGCAGAGGTTAGGTAGGTCTGCAGATTGGTATGACTGCGGCATTCCAACTATGCGTAGATTATTTCTCCTAGAGCGGTTCTCCAGGTCTTCCAGCTTTGTGGAGGTAGTTTGATGGTGTTTGGCAAGCTCTTGTATGCGAGAGTTGGCAGCCGCCAGCTCATCTTCCAGGAGGGAGACTCTGCCTTCGAACTCCGTGACCCGGTGTGCCTGAGCCAGGATCTCGTGGCGCAGGGACTGGATGCCCTTAGTGACCGCTGAATCCACCGCTGCTTGAATCGAGGCCTGTGGGCTTCAACAGTCTGGCCACTGCCGCTGCTATTTTAGCAGAGTCAACGGATGGTTCGGGGTCCGAGAGAGACTCGGCATCAGAGTCTTTTAGTGAAATTGGTCGGGAGGCCTCCATGGCTTCTGTTTTGCGCGCCTGTTTTCCCGGTCCGGAATTCCGATCACGGTTGACCGCGGGATCGGTCAGCAAATTTATCCATCAGGGGAGACTGGGTGTGATGGCTACCCATGGGCTGTGAGTTAGCTCAGTGGCAGCTCTGGCCGGTGGTAAATGCAGATTTAATAGTCCCGATAGTCCAGAGCTCCTCACATGTGCAACTCGCTCCGCAGGCGCCAGAACCGGAAGTCAAGTTAATTTGTAATTAAAGGTTTCCAACCGAATTGACCCAAACCAAAAAAGAAAAATTTGGATTGTTCTGAACTGAAAAAACAAAAAATGTGGACGGATCTGAAGTCTGAATAATGAACCAAATCGAATGTCGGATCCCAAATACAAAATCCCCCCCAAAAATTAAATCAATCTGAAACAAAATAAAAAAAATTGAGTCTCTAAATGTCTATTGACAGGTAAAAAAGTTATTGTTCTCAGTCTTTTTCCAGGAATGAGGATAGGTAAAAAAGGCTCCTTTAATCATACTGTTTAGATGGGCAACTCCCATTTGTTGGATGTGCTAATATAGGGCGCATGTGAAGACCTAGGGCTCGCTCCGGCCGCGTACATCACACGCCGACGATTCCAGATGGCGTGTATGTTTGCGGCAGGAAATCTGAAGAGGAGGGGAGACTCGGGCGATTGGGGAAAGAGAAGTGGGCTCTGGATGCTTGAGGAGTATGAATACTTTTACAAGGTGCACAATCGATACCATAGGATATATTTGGGTATCTTTCATTCAATAATAGACCTGTTTATTGCCTTTTAGGCGATTCTTTGTTCATTACTTTAAATAATTAATACCAATGAGGATTATCTTTGACATTTTTTGAGACCAACTTAGACAATTATTGAGTAAATATGTTTATCTGGATATAATAGATGATCTAGGAGGGAAGTAATTTAGAATGGATTTATGTAAGACATATTGATTTGAATTTGGATACGATTATGGATATAGAAGTATCATTTGTTAAGGCTAATTGTCCTGAAACTTAGGTCTATTCTTACAATCATTGAGATAGCAAGGCTCAGAGAGCTATTTGTTGGGTTAGATGTGATAGTCTGTATTTATATGAAGGTACATCTGGTAGAGTATTGGATTATATCATTTTATAGGTCGAAGGACAGGCGCAGGAACTTCCCTTTCCCTACCACCCCCGAATTCTCCCTATCTTCTTTTCTTGGCTGAGTGTAGGCACTCCCATGGGTGCGAATCTGCTCATCCTAAACCTTGTATATGGTGTTTATTTATTTATTGATCTATGTAGATCATTGTTATGTATGATTAGTTGTTATTTCTAAGTACTTGAATGCTCAATATCATATTCATATAGATTCTATAGGCTACCTCTAAAAACTTCCTGACGAAGCTTCGGCGAAACGCTTGGAAGAATGGACAAGTACAGACCTTTGGATGAATTATGTTTAAATATGATGACTGATATAATTATTTATGGATATTGTTGTAATTAAATTAATGCTAAGAATATGAATTATTATTATCATGTATATTATAAATCTGTACGGGTTCCAAGAGGTGCTTGCTGTTTATTTGTACTATTACCTTGATTTGTTTATGAGCGTGATATGTCGCCTTTAATATTTGCCAATCATTAAATTATCTTATTAAATATGAGTTTTACTACATTAATGATCTACCTGACATTATGTTTAGTTATATCCCTTTGCATTATCTAATAGTCACCTTAAAAGCCCCATTTTTTAGTTGGTATGTATGATTGTATTCAGGGGTGTGGTGTCTCTGTGTTAGTGCTGATCCCAAAAACTTGTTTTACTCTAAAAATGGAATGGACTCCCTATCATAGGATGCATTTAATTTTACCCCCTAGTCATCAGGTCAACTTATCATTAACATCAGCAAGGACTCACAATCTCTCTTCCATATAGCAAAGATGTATATTTTCATTAAAATTCATCCTTAAATGCATTTGCATAAGGAGGGAGACATGTGAGCCCATAGCAGCCCCCTTTAACAGTAGATAAAAATTATCCCAAAATAGAAACAGGTTATTTTCCAGTATAATCCCTAACAGGGTTAGAAAAAAAGTTAACTTACCTCATATAAATGTAGAGACCCTGCCTTAAGCTGGAATTACTTTTTTTTTAAATGTAGTTCTTGTTTCTGCAGCTTGTTTCTGCAGTATGAGCTATGTTTATATTTTTGGTGTTCTATAGGTGTTTTACTAAGCTAAGGACAAGAGCCTAAGATCCTCAAGAACAAGTAGAAATATTTGATCTCTAACAACAGATGAGCGCCCTCAAAGAGTCACTTAATCTACTTATCTGCTCTTAGGCCAATTTATATCTGAGGAAGCTAAAGAGCTACCAACAATACTAGCTACTACTAGAAGACATGAACAATTGTGCCAATTTGTGGTATCCTGTGCCCCTAGCCCTGTCTCCAAGAGTTTATTGAGCTAATGAACTATAGAAAAGACTAAAGTGACTGGTGCTTAACTAATCCTCAATGTTCACAGCAGAAGTACTAAAATCAGGTTCTAGACAGTTTCTCAAAAGCTTTTTCGTCTAAACACTGCTGTGAGAGAGACAAAGGGGAAGATAAGCTGCCTGAAAACTCTACAAAAATTGGACTTCAGTGTCTCTGATGTGAAATTTGAGGATGCATTCCTCCAGCCCGCCTGTGGCTACAAAGATTTGATGATTTCTACATGTGTACATTCCTAAAATTTTTTTTAATGATCTTGTCTGTACCCATGTTCTGCTGAATTAAAACTGTATCCCCTCTTTTGCCTTAAAAGTACATGTTTATATGAACACGTTTTAATAGGCTTCAACAGGTATTTAGCAAGCTTTAGCAGAAGGCTCTGCTGATCCCGTTAGATGCTCACTAAACGCTTAGTAAATGGCTACTACATTTTACTAAAACCATGTTAAAGTAATCCTGTCATGAAAACAGTTACCTAAACAGACATATCTGCCCATGCAGCCATAACATCACTGTATTAAAAAGAAATCTTATATTTGAAGTCTGCAGGTAAACATGGTACTTCTGGAAGTGTCAATCTCCTTCCCCTGCAGCTCTCACTTGATGACCTTCACATCAGTGCAGTTTCCTGTAGTGACATACAGGGGAACAGGATAACTCATTGAAAGCTGCAGAGGACACAGTAGACTGACATTCACAGAAGTGTTGTTTTCTCTGTGGAAATCAAAGGAAGTTTTTTTTATTGAACATAGCAGCATTCTGTTGCTACAGGCACAGGGAAAGGTAAGTATCTTAAGTCTTCTTTTTCAGGTATGCCTGTTTGTGGAAATCGTTTAATGACAGATTCACTTTAAATGCAATGCTCTTTAGATTAGCGATTACAAGCAAAGACTAAAAACTCCTTAGCCTATGACCATAGCAGTAGATTGAAAACTACAATTTACACATTTTTCACTTAGCTGGTTGTGGTCTCAGCACACTCTAAGTGTGAAAGGACCTCTGGTTCTATTAAACAAGAAATATTCTTCTTTCACATGGGAAGATCAGAACATATTCCATTGACTCTCAGATTGTAATGATACAGCATTTATGACTTTAGGGAAGGAATTTGCAAGCCATAGCTTAATCATAGGCATGAAACAATAATGTGTAGTTACAGAAAGGTAGCTTTTATTGAACAATAGGCAAGCCTGTTCAGCTTTTCAAGCAGCGATATATTTTTAATTGAAAATCCCTTTGCACAAATATATGACTGAGCTGATGAATGCTGCATAATCTCAGTATGGAAGTTAATGGAAAATAGTCTGATGCTGTCAGATATGCAGTGTATTTTGGAAGACGTTATTCTCAGTTGACAGTATTGCAAGCATAAAATCACTGGCATGAAATACTCTCATGTGACAGTAGTCAAAGTATGGTTAAAGCAAAACAAATGACAAACGCACTCATTTGTTTTGCTTGACCGATTTGGTGCAGCGACACATGAGGGTTCTCAGCTGCCATTGGGATGTGCGGGATCCCTTGTGTGTTTCTGTGCTTTTAAGGAGGCTGGGCTTCCTCCTGACAAACCTGCACCCAATTTGAAATCTTCTGCCCCCATGTGCTCCAAGATGGAGACTCTCATAGTTTAGAGTTAGGACCGCACTATAAGAGGTGCCTTGGCGCGGCAGTGCAGCTTTCACATTTTCTGCAGAAGACGTGTATCCAAACCTCTGTTATTAACCTCAGTGGTGAGACAAGTTGTTTTACATGCTGGTTTGTGAGTGTGCCATGATGCCTTTCTACTGTTTTAAAGTATAGTTAAAGGCTACACAATTAAGAATTAAGATTACATTTTCTTCACAAGAAACATTAATGTGAACAGTGATTTGACCAAATTTACTCTGTAGCCTTTAAATAATTGACAGCATTTGCAGCTTGGATGACTCTCCAAGAGTTCTGTTAATTGCAGGATTATAGAGTTATGAAATAACATATTTAATTTAAAAAAAAAAAGCATTCACAAATAAAGAAGTACATAGTTCTTAGACATGTGCATGCTGCAAAATGTTGTTTTGGACAAATAGATAGTTGCTGAAGAAATTTGTTTTTATTTCTTTTGTATTAAACTAAATCCATTTGTCCAAAATCCGAATGCACTAACAGTTGATTACAGTACTCAGACCCACAGTAATATGGATTACTTGTGGTGGATTACGGCTAGTGCTAATTTAAAAAGAGGAACTTGGTCATAGTAATCCTAATCAGTGTTATATCATTTGTTTACTACTGTGGGTCTGAGCGCTATAATAATCAGAGCAGTTAGTGTAACTCTCAGCCTGAGTTGATGTGTAGCAACACTGAAAGTTACAGTAACAGCTGATCACAGTGCTCACAGTATGTATCCCATGCAGTTTGAGAAATAATAAATGCCACAGAGAAGAAAACAAAACACAGTAAGTACGTATGCAGATATTGCAAAGTGTGTTTACTTTATTTATCCATGCTGTGGGTGTTAAATAATTCTCCCACATCATGGAGTCTCTTACAAGTATGAGACGGTTAAGCTACTCACTTCAGGCACCCTCTAGCTCTTCCTAACGTGGGAGACTTAACTCTCACAGGGCTTCAGGAAGACTCTTACAAGCACAGGTTCTCCTTCTGGTCCACTCCTGTGCAGTGTAGCCAGCCTGCTATTTGCAATTTCATATTGCAATAGCAGGCTGGCTATTGCACCTGCCTGCTGCCTGCTGTCAATCAGTAGAGCAGCAGACCAGAAGGAGAACTTTCCCTTCAGGTCCCTCTTCTGCTGTTTGACACCAGGCAGTGGCTGGATGTAATAGCCAGCCTGCTATTGGCTATTGCACCTTGCACCTTGTTGTAAAATGTATATAATTAACTCTTGCCAATACTAAAGCATCTGTGATCACTATAAATAGAAACATGTATTACCAAAATCACTAATAAATATTGTGCCATGCTAACTAATATCAATATATCAACTGTCAATTGTGTGTGTCCCCTAATTAATTTGGTGGTTTCCTCCACCATGCCGAATCGCAATCCCTGTGTTAGGCAAAACAATACCAATAGGAAGAACTCTATTTCATACGAAATTCAGTGCAAACATCCACAGTAAACACAATAAGGTGCAACAATATTTAATGACTTCAACAATCAACAACTTTTCATCTATTGATGTGTCACAATTCAGATATTACTAGGTTCAAATAAATCTATAATCAACACTGTGTAAATTCATCATACTATAAATATAATACAGAATATTACACAAAATGCATCAACATATAACTGGTTAATTCATAGCGCCAGAGATTGCAAAGTGACTAGCACAAACCAGATATAAAGTGACCAGTGCCAGGCAAATACAAAACAAAAGTATCCAGTGCAATTAAATACAGAGTGTTCATTACCTCTGAATATATTTTAAAGTCTCAAAAAGTGCAGAAAGGTCCAAATACAGCTGATCTTTTCCCCCACAGACAAGGCTGTATTAAAGGAGAACTATGAAGTGAGTGCTTTTCACTCACCTCATAGTTCTAGTCGACCTGTGACAATGAGACTGTCAAAGGTCGGCTCAGTAGATCGGGAGGTGAGCGAACACATACCGGGTTCGCTCGCCTCTCGATCCTGTCACGGCTCTCTGCCGTGACAAGGGGAGGGGCTGGATTCCCCTCTCCCCGCTCCGATCTGCCAGCGCTGACTGGTGGAACGGATGGGGGAGGGGGCTGATACAGCTGGCTCTGCCTCTAGATAGGCAGATCCAGCTGTCACTCACGCAGCTGGGAGGATCCCGACGTCCAGGTCGGGATCCACTCAGGCTGCGGCGTCTCAGTATACCGCGAGCTGTAGCTCGCGGTATACTGTGCTTAGGGTAATGGGAGGACGCTAGTTTGTGTCCTCCCGGTACCCTAAGGAGAACTATGGGGAAAAACACTGACCCCATAGTTCTCCTTTAAACACTTCAATTAGCGGTATATACCAGTACTGCTGAACTGCCTGTGATTTGCTGCTGATAAAAAAACAGAATACAAAGTGACCAGTGCAAAGCAAATAATTATTTATTTGCACTGTCAAACTCAATAATTTAATCTTAATTGCCATTACATTGTAAAGGTTGTGTATTTATGAACATCCATCTGGTTGGAAAATATTTTAACACTTTATTAATGGCAAAAAATAAACAGTGTTTTTAAGCCGTTGTTAAGCTAAGAAAACACTATGCCCCAGATGTTGCATTAAACATGAGCGTATCCCCTATGGTTTTAGTGCTACAATTTTCTTTTTATATATTTAATTTTTTAACTAATGCATTTCCTACTGTGAAACAATACCATCCTGCAAGAAAGTTAGAACTGCCAAGAAGTGACCAGGAAAAATACTGTAAATGTGATTTCTCCAAACAAAGTTTGTTTTCTTTATGTTTCATATAATTTTCCTGTAATTTTTTCCCCTTTGGTTGGTTATTGTTGATATATAATAATTATTATTATTTAATATTATAGTAAAAACTATATTAAAAGCAGATATATAGAAACGGAGACATAAAAGTGAATTTATTTGAATTTTCTTGAAACTTTGGATTGCATCATAAAATGCTTATAAGGGAATCTAGAATTGATTCAGGAATGTTGTTGGCAACACAGAGGTTAACCCTATCACTGCCAAGCCCTCTGGAACATTTTTCAAATCAGCTGCCGAGCCATTTTGGCATTTTTTCCTATTGATTTGATTTTCAACTGCTGCTTAGCTTCGGCTGATCCTTCGGCTAGCTTCGGCCCCTGGACCCCTTTGGTTCAGTAGAACCGAAGGGCTGCTGTACGGGCTATTCACTTGAGCCCGTAGAGCTCCCGAAATTGGCCGAGCGGCTCAGTCGAAACCAAAGGCATATGCTTCGGCTCGACTGAGTCTTTGAGCTTTGTGAATAACCCCCTATGTGTCCCCAGCTATTTACAAACACTGGAGTGATCACTCGATCACTCCGGTGTTTGTGCTGCACAGAGGATCGGTAAATATCAATGATACTTCGGCCAAGCACAGAGCCGCTGTTATCCAGAAACTGACATGATGACAGCGGCTCCGTTCTCCTCAACACTCAGCCATCCTGAAACTTGTGGCTTCTCCCCGCCAGCCGACGCTTGCTCCTCCGCCCAACCATGGATATTTTTTTTTATCCCCGTTGCCACAGCCCCTACAAGCGGGATATAGCAGCAGGGATCCATGGAGTCACTGATCCCTGCCGGGAGCGGCTCCAGGCAAGGATGAGAGGCTCCAGATGCCGGCAACTTTTCCCATTGATTTGATTTTCAACTGCTGCGTTGCTAGCGTTTGTAAAAGACCCCCCAAACCATATATTTTCTGAAAGCGCAGGCCCGG